>NW_020868138.1:0-11616 GCF_003369695.1 Bos indicus x Bos taurus
TATCAGTGCATGCTCAGCCAGGTGATCAGTGCATGATGAGCCCGTGATCAGTGCATGTGGCAGTCTCGTGATCAGTGTATGATCAGCAAGTGATCAGTGCATGATCAGCCTTGTGATCAGTGCATGGTCAGCCACGTGATCAGTGCATGATCAGGCACGTGAAGAGTGCAGGATCAGCCAGGCGATCAGTGCATGATCAGCCACGTGATCATTGCATGTTCAGCCATGTGATCAGTGCATCCACATCACGTGATCAGTGTATGATAAGCTTCGTGATCAGTTCATGTTCAGCCACGTGATCAGTGCATCCACATCACGTGATCATTGCATGATCAGCCACGTTGTCAGTGCATGCATGGTCCCATGATCAGTGTATGATCAGCTTCGTCTTCAGTGCATGTCAACAACAATGATCAGTGCATGATCAGGCACGATATCAGGTATGATCAGCCATGTGATCAGTGCATGATCAGCCATGTGATCAGTGCATGCACAATCACGGGATTAGTGTATGATCAGCTTCGTGATGAGTGCATGATCAGCCACGTAATCAGTGTATGATCAGCTGCGTGATCAGTGCATGATCCGCAACGTGATTAGTGCATGATCAGTCATGTGATCAGTGTATGATCAGCCATGTGATCAGGGCATGATCACCCATGTGATCAGTGCATGTTCAGGCCATGTGATCAGTGCATGCACAGTCACGTGATCAGTGTATGATCAGCTTCGTCATCAGTAAATGGTCAGCCACGTGATCAGTGCATGAACAGGCAAATAAGAGTGCATGATCATTCACGTAATAAGTGTATTAGCGCAAGTTATCAGTGCATGCTCAGCCAGGTGATCAGTGCATGATGAGCCACGTGATCAGTGCATTTGCAGTCTCGTGGATCAGTGTATGATCAGGCAAGTGATCAGTGCATGATCAGCCTTGTGATCAGTGCATGGTCAGCCACGTGATCAGTGCATGATCAGGCACGTGAAAGTGCATGATCAGCCAGGTGATCAGTGCATGATCAGCCACGTGATCATTGCATGTTCAGCATGTGATCAGTGCATCCACAGTCACGTGATCAGTGTATGATCAGCTTCTGATCAGTTCATGTTCAGTCCACGTGATCAGTGCATCCACAGTCACGTGATCAGTGCATGATCAGCCACGTTGTAAGTGCATGCATGGTCCCATGATCAGTGTATGATCAGCTTCGTCTTCAGTGCATGTCAACAACATTATCAGTGCATGATCAGGCACGATATCAGGGTATGATCTCAGCCATGTGATCAGTGCATGATCAGCCATGTGATCAGTGCCTGCACAATCAGGGCGATTAGTGTCTGATCAGCTTCGTGATGAGTGCATGATCAGCCACGTAATCAGTGTATGATCGCTGCGTGATCAGTGCATGATCCGCAAACGTGATTAGTGCATGATCAGTCATGTATCAGTGTATGATCAGCATGTGATCAGGGCATGATCACCCATGGTGATCAGTGCATGTTCAGCCATGTGATCAGTGCATGCACAGTCCACGTGCATCAGTGTATGATCAGCTTCGTCATCAGTAAATGGTCAGCCACGTGATCAGTGCATGAACAGGCAAATGAAGAGTGCATGATCATGTCCACGTAATAAGTGTATTAGCGCAAGGTTATCAGTGCATGCTCAGCCAGGTGATCAGTGCATGATGAGCCACGTGATCAGTGCGTGTCAGAGTCACGTGATCAGTGTCTGATCAGCTTCGTGATCAGTGCATGATCAGACACGTGATCAGTGCATGATCAGCCACGTGATGAGTGCATGCACAGTCACGTGATGAGTGTATGATCAGCCTTCATGATCAGTGCATGATCAGGAACGTGATCAGTGCATGTGCAGTCTCGTGATCAGTGTATGATCAGGCAAGTGATCAGTGCATGATCAGCCACGTGATCAGTGCATGATCAGCCTTGTGATCAGTGCATGATTAGCCATGTGATCAGTACATGCACAGTCACAGGATTAGTGTATGATCAGCTTCGTGATCAGTGCATGATCAACCAGGTGATCAGTGCATAATCAGGCATGGGATTGGTGTATGATCAGCTTCGTGATCAGTGCGTGATCAGCCACGTGATCAGTGCATGAACAGCCTCATGATTAGTGTATGATCAGCCGCGTGATCATTGCTTGATATCAATGTTATCAGTGCATGATAGCTACGTGATCAGTGCATGTTCAGCCATGTAATCAGTGAATGATCAGCCACGTGATCACTGCATGATCAGCCACGTAATCAGTGCATGCACAGTCACGTGACCAGTGTATTGTCAGCTTCGTGATCATTGCATGATCAGCCACGTGATCATTCCATGTTCAGCCATGGGATCAGTGCATGCACAGACACGTGATCAGTGTATGATCAGCTTCATGATCAGTGAATGATCAGCCACGTGATCAGTGCATGTGCAGTCTCGTGATCAGTGTATGATCAGGCACGTTGATCAGTGCATATCAGCCACGTGATCAGTGCATGATCAGCCACGTGATCAGTGCATGATCAGCCACATGAACAGTGCAAGATCCGCCAAGTGATCAGTGCATGCACAGTCACGTAATCAGTGTATGATCAGCTTCGTGATCAGTGCATGATCAGCCACGTGATCAGTGCATGATCAGGCACGTGTTCAGTGCATTATCAGTAATGTGATCAGTGTATGATCAGACACGTGATGAGTGCATGAACAGCCTCATGATCAGTGTATGATCATCCGCGTGATCATTGCTTGATAGCCATGTTATCAGTGCATGATAGCTACGTGATCAGTGCATGTTCAGCCATGTAATCAGTGAATGATCAGCCACGTGATCACTGTATGATGAGCCACGTGATCAGTGCATGCACAGTCACGTGACCAGTGTATGATCAGCTTCGTGATCAGTCCATGATCAGCCACGTGATCAGTGCACGATCAGGCTGGTGATGAGTGCATGATCAGTCACGTTATAAGTGCATGACCAGGCACGTGATCAGTTACTGACCAGGCATGTGATCAGTGCATAATCAATAACCATATCAGTGTATGATCAGCCACGTGATCAGTGCATGACAGCCACGTGACCCCTGCAGGATCAGTCACGTGATCAGTGCATGATGAGCCATGGGATCAGTGCATGATAGCCATGTGATCAGTGCATGATAGCTACGTGATCAGTGCATGATCAGCCACGGGTTCAGTCCATGATCAGGCACGTGTTCAGTGCATTTTCAGTAATGTGATCAGTGTATGATCAGACACGTGATGAGTGCATGAGCAGCCTCATGATCAGTGTATGATCAGCCACGTGATCATTGATTGATAGCCATGTTATCATGCATGATAGTTTCGTGATCAGTGCATGTTCAGCCATGTAATCAGTGAATGATCAGCCACGTGATCACTGTATGATCAGCCACGTGATCAGTGAATGCACAGTCACGTGACCAGTGTATGATCAGCTTCGTGATCTGTGCATGATCAGCCACGTGATCAGTGCACGATCAGGCACGTGATGAGTGCATGATCAGTCACGTGATAAGTGCATGATCAGGCACATGAAGAGTGTATGATCAGCCACGTGATCTTTGCATGTTCAGCCACGAGAACACTGCATCCACAATCATGTGTTCAGTGTATGATGAGCTTCGTGATCAGTTCATCATTAGCCAGGTGATCAGTGCATCTGCAGTCTTGTGATCAGTGTATGATCAGCCACGTGATCAGTGCATGCACAGTCACGTGATCAGTGTGTGATCAGCTTCGTGATCAGTGCATGGTCAGCCACGTGATCAGTGCATGATCAGGCACGTGAAGAGTGCATGATCAGCCACGTGATCATTGCATGTTCAGCCATGGGATCAGTGCATACACAGACACGTGATCAGTGTATGATCAGCTTCGTGATCAGTGCATGGTCAGCCACGTGATCAGTGCATGATAAGGCACATGAAGAGTGTATGATCAGCCACGTGATCATTGCATGATCAGCCACGTGATCTTTGCATGTTCAGCCACGAGAACACTGCATCCACAATCATGTGTTCAGTGTATGATGAGCTTCGTGATCAGTTCATCATTAGCCAGGTGATCAGTGCATCTGCAGTCTTGTGATCAGTGTATGATCAGGCACGTGATCAGTGCATGCACAGACACGTGATCAGTGTATGATCAGCTTCGTGATTAGTTCATTAACAGCCACGTGATCAGTGTATGATCAACCACGTGATCAGTGCATGATCAGCCAAGTGATCAGTGCATGCACACTTACGAAATCAGTGTATGATCAGCTTCGTGATCAGTGCATGATGAGCCACGTGGTCAGTGCATTGTAAGGCACGTGATCAGTGCATTTTCAATCAAGTGATCAGTGTATGATCAGCCATGTGATCAGGCCATGATCACCCACGTGATCAGTGCATGATCAGCCACGTGATCAGTGCATACATGGTCCCCATGATCAGTGTATGATCAGCTTCATGATCAGTGCATGATCAGTCACGTGATCAGTGCATGATCCGGCACGTGATCAGTGCATGATAGCCACGTGACCCCTGCATGGTCAGTGACGTGATGAGTGCATGATGAGCCATGGAATCAATGCATGATAGCCATGTGATCAGTGCATGATAGCTACGTAATTAGTGCATGATCAGCCATGTAATCAGTGCATGATCTCCCACGTGATCAGTGCGTGATCAGCCACGTGATCAGTGCATGATCAGCCACGTGATCATTGCATGTTCAGCCTCGTGATCAGTGCATCTACAGTCACGTGATCAGTGCATGATCAGCTTCGTGATCAGTTTCATGTTCAGCCACGTGATCAGTGCATCCACAGTCACGTGATCAGTGCATGATCAGCCACGTGATCAGTGCATGATCAACCACATGAACAGTGCAATATCAGCCAAGTTATCAGTGCATGCACAGTCACGTAATCAGTGTATGATCAGCTTCGTGATCAGTGCAGATGAGCCACGTGATCTGTGCATGATCAGGCACGTGTTCAGTGCATTATCAGTAATGTGATCAGTGTATGATCAGACCCGTGATGAGTGCATGAACAGCCTCATGATCAGTGTATGATCAGCCGCGTGATCATTGCTTGATAGACATGTTATCAGTGCATGATAGCTACGTGATCTGTGCATGTTCAGCCATGTAATTAGTGAATGATCAGCCACTTGATCACTGTATGATCAGCCACGTGATCAGTGCATGCACAGTCACGTGACCAGTGTATGATCAGCTTCGTGATCATTGCATGATCAGCCACGAGATAATTCCATGTTCAGCCACGGGATCAGTGCATGCACAGACACGTGATCAGTTTATGATCAGCCACGTGATCAGTGCATGGTCAGCCACGTGATCAGTGCATGATCAGGCACGTGAAGAGTGCATGATCAGCCAGGTGATCAGTGCATGATCAGCCACGTGATCATTGCATGTTCAGCCATGTGATCAGTGCATCCACAGTCACGTGATCAGTGTATGATCAGCTTCGTGATCAGTTCATGTTCAGCCACGTGATCAGTGCATCCACAGTCACGTGATCAGTGCATGATCAGCCACGTTGTCAGTGCATGCATGGTCCCATGATCAGTGTATGATCAGCTTCGTCTTCAGTGCATGGTCAACAACATGATCAGTGCATGATCAGGCACGATATCAGGGTATGATCAGCCATGTGATCAGTGCATGATCAGCCATGTGATCAGTGCATGCACAATCACGGGATTAGTGTATGATCAGCTTCGTGATGAGTGCATGATCAGCCACGTAATCAGTGTATGATCAGCTGCGTGATCAGTGCATGATCCGCAACGTGATTAGTGCATGATCAGTCATGTGATCAGTGTATGATCAGCCATGTGATCAGGGCATGATCACCCATGTGATCAGTGCATGTTCAGCCATGTGATCAGTGCATGCACAGTCACGTGATCAGTGTATGATCAGCTTCGTCATCAGTAAATGGTCAGCCACGTGATCAGTGCATGAACAGGCAAATGAAGAGTGCATGATCATTCACGTAATAAGTGTATTAGCGCAAGGTTATCAGTGCATGCTCAGCCAGGTGATCAGTGCATGATGAGCCACGTGATCAGTGCGTGCAGAGTCACGTGATCAGTGTCTGATCAGGCTTCGTGATCAGTGCATGATCAGACACGTGATCAGTGGCATGATCAGCCACGTGATCAGTGCATGCACAGTCACGTGATGAGTGTATGATCAGCTTCATGATCAGTGCATGATCAGCCACGTGATCAGTGCATGTGCAGTCTCGTGATCAGTGTATGATCAGGCAAGTGATCAGTGCATGATCAGCCACGTGATCAGTGCATGATCAGCCTTGTGATCAGTGCATGCACAGTCACGTGATCAGTGTATGACCACCTTCGTGAGTAGTTCATGATCAGCCACGTGATCAGTGTATGATCAACCACGTGATCAGTGCATGGTCAGCCACATGAACAGTGCAAGATCAGCCAAGTGATCAGTGCATGCAGAGTCACGTAATCAGTGTATGATCAGCTTCGTGATCAGTGCATTATGAGCCACGTAATCAGTGCATGATCAGTCACGTGTTCAGTGCATAATCCGTAATGTGATCAGTGTATGATCAGACACGTGATGAGTGCATGAACAGCCTCATGATCAGTCTATGATCAGCCGCGTGATCAGTGCATGATCCGCAACGTGATTAGTGCATGATCAGTCACGAGATAAGTGTATGATCAGCCATGTCATCAGTGAATTATCACCCACGTGATCAGTGCATGTTCAGCCACGTGACCATTGCATGCACAGTCACGTGATCAGTGTATGGTCAGCTTCGTGATCAGTGCATGATCTCCAAAGTGAACAGTGCATGATCAGGCACTCAGTGTGCATGATCAGTCACCTGATAAGTGTATGATAGCAAAGTTATCAGTGCATGATCAGCCAGGTGATCAGAGCATGATCAGCCACGTGATCAGTGCATGCACAGTCACGTGATCAGTGTATGATCAGCTTCGTGATCAGTGCATGATCAGCCACGTAATCAGTGCATGATCAGGCACGTGTTCAGTGCATTATCAGTAATGTGATCAGTGTATAATCAGACACATGATGAGTGCATGAACAGCTCATGATCAGTGTATGATCAGCCACGTGACAGTGCTTGATAGCCATGTTATCAGTGCATGATAGGTACGTGATCAGTGCATGATCAGCCATGTAATCAGTGCATGATCAGCCACGTGATCACTGTATGATCAGCCACGTGATCAGTGCATGCACAGTCACGTGTCCATTGTATGATCAGCTTCTAGATCAGTGCATGATCAGCTACATAATCATTGCATGTTCAGCCACGGGTTCAGTGGCATGCACAGACACGTGATCAGTGCATGATCAGCCACGTGATCAGTGCACGATCAGGCAGGTGATGAGTGCATGATCAGTCACGTTATAAGTGCATGCCCAGGCACGTGATCAGTTACTGACCAGGCATGTGATCAGTGCAATAATCAGTCACATGATCAGTGTATGATCAGCCACGTGATCCAGTGCATGACAGCCACGTGACCCCTGCATGATCAGTCACGTGATCAGTGAATGATGAGCCATGGGATCAGTGCATGATAGCCATGTGATCATGCATGATAGCTACGTGATCAGTGCATGATCAGCACGTAATCAGTGCATGATCAGCCACGTAATCACTGTATGATCAGCCACGTGATTCGTGCATGCACAGTCACGTGACCAGTGTAATGATGAGCTTTGTGATCAGTGCATGATCAGCCACGTGATCAGTACATGATCACGCATGTGATAGATGCATGATCAGTCACATGATCAGGGTATGATCAGCCACGTGAACAGTGCATGATAGCCACGTGACTCCTGCATGATCAATCACTTATCATGCATGATGAGCCATGGGATCAGTGTATGATAGCCTTGTGATCAGTGCATGATAGCTACATGATCAGCGTATGATCAGCCACGTAATCAATGCATGATCAGCCACTGATCATTGCATGTTCAGTCCCTGATCAGTGCATGCACAGTCACGTGATCAGTGTATGATCAACGCTGATCAGTGCATGATCAGCCACGTGATCATTGCATGTTCAGCCACGTGATCAGTGCATGCACAGTCAGTGATCAGTGTATGATCATTTTCGTGATCAGTGCATGGTCAGCCACGTGATCAGTGCATGCACAGTCAAGTGATCAGTGTATGATCAGCGTCGTGATCAGTGCATGGTCAGCCACGTGATCAGTGCATGATCAGCAAGTGAAGAGTGAATGATCAGCCAAGTGATCAGTGCATGTGCAGTCTCGTGATCAGTGTATGATCAGGCACGTGATCAGTGCATGATCAGCCACGTGATCAGTGCCTGCACAGTCACGTGATCAGTGTATGATCAGCTTGGTGATACGTTCATGATCAGCCACGTGATCAGTGTATGATCAACCACGGGATCAGTGCATGATCAGCCACATGAACAGTGCAGATCAGCCAAGTGATCAGTGCATGCACAGTCACGTAATCAGTGTATATCAGGTTCGTGATCAGTGCAGATAGCCTCATGATCAGTGCATGATCAGGCACGTGTTCAGTGCATTATTAGTAATTACATCAGTGTATGATCAGACACGTGATGAGTGCATGAACAGCCTCATGATCAGTGGTATGGATCAGCCGTGTGATCAGTGCATGATAGCCAGTTTATCAGTGAATGATAGCCATGTTATCAGTGCATGAGAGCTACGTGGATCAGTGCATATCAGGCATGTAGTCAGTGCATGATCACCCACGTGATTACTGTATGATCAGCCACGGATCAGTGCATGCACAGTCAATGTGACCATGGTATGATCAGCTTTGTGATCAGTGCATGATCAGCCACGTGATCATTGCATGTTCAGCCATGCGATCAGTGCAATGCACAGTCACGTGATCAGTATGATCAGCTTCGTGATCAGTGCATGGTCAGCCATGCGATCAGTGCATGCACAGTCACGTGATCAGTAGTGATCAGCCACGTGAACAGTGCATGATCAGCCACGTGATCATTGCAATGTTCAGCCTCGTGATCAGTGCATCACAGTCACGTGATCAGTGCATGATCAGCTTCGTGATCAGTTCATGTTCAGCCACGGTGATCAGTGCATCCACAGTCACGTGATCAGTGCATGATCAGCCACGTGATCAGTGCATGATCAACCACATGAACAGTGCAATATCACCAAGTTATCAGTGCATGCACAGTCCACGTATCATGGATGATACTTCGTGATCAGTGCAGATGAGCCACGTGATCTGGCATGATCAGGCACGTGTTCAGTGCATTATCAGTAATGTATCAGTGTATGATCAGACCCGTGATGAGTGCATGAACCCTCATGATCAGTGTATGATCAGCCGCGTGATCATTGCTTGATAGCCATGTTATCAGTGCTGATAGCTACGTGATCTGTGCATGTTCAGCCCATGTAATTAGTGAATGATCAGCCACTTGATCACTGTATGATCAGCCACGTGATCAGTGCATGCACAGTCACGTGACCAGTGTATGATCAAGCTTCGTGATCATTTCATGATCAGCCACGAGATAATTCCATGTTCAGCCACGGTTTTCAGTGCATGCACAGAACACGTGATCAGTGTATGAGCACCACGATCAGTGCATGGTCAGCCACGTGATCAGTGCATGATCAGCCAGGTGATCAGTGCATGATCAGCCACGTGATCATTGCATGTTCAGCCATTGATCAGTGCATCCACAGTCACGTGATCAGTGTAGATCAGCTTCGTGATCAGTTCAGTTCAGCCACGTGATCAGTGCATCCACAGTCACGTGATCAGTGCATGATCAGCCACGTTGTCAGTGGCATGCATGGTCCCATGATCAGTGTATGATCAGCTTCGTCTTCAGTGCAATGGTCAACAACATGATCAGTGCATGATCAGGCACGATATCAGGGTATGATCAGCCATGTGATCAGTGCATGATCAGCCATGTGATCATGCATGCAGAGTCACGTAATCAGTGTATGATCAGCTTCGTGATCAGTGCATTATGAGCCACGTAATCAGTGCATGATCAGTCACGTGTTCAGTGCATAATCCGTATTGTGATCAGTGGTATGATCAGACACGTGATAGTGCTGAACAGCCTCAATGAGCAGTCTATGATCAGCCGCGTGATCATGCATGATCCGCAACGTGATTAGTGCATGATCAGTCACAGAAAAGTGTATGATCAGCCAGTGTCTCAGTGAATTATCACCCACGTGATCAGTGCATGTTCAGCCACGTGACCATGCATGCACAGTCACGTGTAGTGTATGATCAGCTTCATGATCAGTGCATGATCTCCAAAGTGAACAGTGCATGATCAGGCACTCAGTGTGAATGATCAGTCACCTGATAAGTGGATGATAGACAAAGTGTATCAGTGCATGATCAGCCAGGTGATCAGAGCATGATCAGCCACGTGATCAGTGTGCATGCACAGTCACGTGTCCATTGTATGATCCTTCAAGATCAGTGCATGATCAGCCACGTAATCATTGCATGTTCAGCCACGGGTTCAGTGCATGCACAGACACGTGATCAGTGCATGATCAGCCACGTGATCAGTGCACGATCAGGCAGGTGATGAGTGCATGATCAGTCACGTTATAAGTTGCATGACCAGGCACGTGATCAGTTACTGACCAGGCATGTGATCAGTGCATAATCAGTCACATGATCAGTGTAATGATCAGCCACGTGATCAGTGCAATGACAGCCACGTGACCCCTGCATGATCAGTCACGTGATCAGTGAATGATGAGCCATGGGAATCAGTGCATGATAGCCATGGTGATCAGTGCATGATAGCTACGGATCAGTGCATGATCAGCAACGTAATCAGTGCATGATCAGCACCGTAATCACTGTATGATCAGCCACGTGATTAGTGCATGATCAGCCACATGAACAGTGCAAGATCAGCCAAGTGATCAGTGCATGCACAGTCACGTAATCAGTGTAGATCAGCTTCGTGATCAGTGCATGATGAGCCAAATGATCGTGCATGATAGGGCACATGATCAGTGTAATGATCAGCCATGTGATCAGTGCTTGATAGCCATGTTATCAGTGCAGATAGGTACGTGATCAGTGCATGATCAGCCATGTAATCAGTGCATATCAGCAGCCACGTGATCACTGTATGATCAGCCACGTGATCAGTGCCTGCACAGTCACGTGTCCATTGTATGATCAGCTTAGTGATCAGTGCATGTTCAGCCACGTATCATTGCATGTTCAGCCACGGGTTCAGTGCATGCACAGACACGTGATCAGTGTATGATCAGCTTCGTGATCAGGGCATAGGACAGCTACGTGAGCAGTGCATGATCAGTACGTGAAGAGTGCATGATCAGCCACGTGATCAGTGCATGATCTCCCACGTGATCAGTGCACGATCAGCCACGTGATCAGTGCATGAACAGCTCATGATCAGTGCATGATTAGCCATGTATCAGTACATGCACAGTCACAGGATTAGTGTATGATCAGCTTCGTGATCAGTGCATGATTGG
>NW_020868139.1:0-1981 GCF_003369695.1 Bos indicus x Bos taurus
GCATGATCAGCCACGTGATCATTGCATGTTCAGCCATGTGATCAGTGCATTCCACAGTCACGTGATCAGTGTATGACAGCTTCGTGATCAGTTCATGTTCAGCCACGTGATCAGTGCAATCCACAGTCCACGTGATCAGTGCATGATCAGCCACGTTGTCAGTGCATGCATGGTTCCCATTGATCAGTGTATGATCAGCTTCGTCTCAGTGCATGGTCAACAACATTGATCAGTGCATGATCAGCACGATATCAGGGTATGATCAGCCATGTGCTCAGTGCATGATCAGCATGTGATCAGTGCATGCACAATCACGGATTCGTGTATGATCAGCTTCGTGATGAGTGCATGATCACCACGTACGTATCAGTGTATGATCAGCTGCGTGATCAGTGCAAGATCAGCAACGTGATTTCAGTGCATGATCAGTCATGTGATCAGTGTATGATCAGCCATGTGATCAGGGCATGATCACCCTGTGATCAGTGCATGTTCAGCCATGTGATCAGTGCATGCACAGTCACGTGATCAGTGTATGATCAGCTTCGTCATCAGTAAATGTAGCCACGTGATCAGTGCATGAACAGCCAATTGAAAGAGTGCATGATCATTCACGTAATAAGTGTATTACGCGCAAGGTTATCAGTGCATGCTCAGCCAGGTGATCAGTGCATGATGAGCCACGTGATCAGTGCATGTGCAGTCTCGTGATCAGTGTATGAATCAGGTCAACTGATCGTGTATGATCAGCCTTGTGATCAGTGCATGGTCACCACGTGATCAGTGCATGATCAGGCACGTTGAAGAGTGCATGATCAGCCAGGTGATCAGTGCATGATCAGCCAACGTGATCATTGCATGTTCAGCCATTTGATCAGTGCATCCACAGTCACGTGATCAGTGTATGATCCGCTTCGTGATCAGTTATGTTCAGCCACGTGATCGTGCATCCACAGTCACGTGTCAGTGCATGATCAGCCACTTGTCAGTGCATGCATGGTCCCATGATCAGTGTATGATCAGCTTCGTCTTCAGTGCATGGTCAAACAACATGATCAGTGCATGATCAGGCACGGATATCAGGGTATGATCAGCCATGTGATCAGTGCATGATCAGCCATGTGATCAGTGCATGCACAAATCACGGGATTAGTGTATGATCAGCTTCGTGATGAGTGCATGATCAGCCACGTAATCAGTGTATGATCAGCTGCGTGATCAGTGCATGATCCGCAACGTGATTAGTGCATGATCAGTCATGTGATCAGTGTATGATCAGCCATGTGATCAGGGCATGATCAACCCATGTGATCAGTGCATGTTCAGCCATGTGATCAGTGCATGCACAGTCACGTGATCAGTGTATGATCAGCTTCGTCATCAGTAAAATGGTCAGCCACGTGATCAGTGCATGAAACAGGCAAATGAGAGTGCATGATCATTCACCGTATAAGTGTATTAGCGCAAGGTTATCAGTGCATGCTCAGCCCAGGTGATCAGTTGCATGATGAGCCCCGTGATCAGTGCATGTGCAGTCGTGATCAGTGTATGATCAGGCAAGTGATCAGTGCATGATCAGCCTTGTGATCAGTGCATGGTCAGCCACGTGATCAGTGCATGATCAGGCACGTGAAGAGTTGCATGATCAGCCAGTGATCAGTGCATGATCAGCCACGTGATCATTTTTGCCTGTTCAGCCATGTGATCAGTGCATCCACAGTTCACGTGATCAGTGTATGATCAGCTTCGTGATCAGTTCATGTTCAGCCCCGTGATCAGTGCATCCACAGTCACGTGATCAGTTGCATGATCATCCACGTTGTCCGTTGCATGCATGGTCCCATGATCAGTGTATGATCAGCTTCGTCTTCAGTGCATGGTCAACAACATGATCAGTGCATGATCAGGCACGATATCAGGGTATGATCAGCCATGTGATCAGTGCATGATCAGCCATGTGATCAGTGCATGCACAATCACG
>NW_020868140.1:0-9079 GCF_003369695.1 Bos indicus x Bos taurus
ATGCACTGATCACGTGGCTGATCATGCCACTGATCACGTGGAGATCACGCACTTATCACGTGGCTGATCATGCACTCTTCACGTGCCTGATCATGCACTGATCACGAAGCTGATCATGCACTGGTCATGTGACTGTGCATGCACTGATCACGTGGCTGATCATACAGTGATCACGTGGCTGATCATGCACTGATCACGTGGGTGATCATCCACTGATCACGCGGCTGATCATACACTGATCACATGACTGATCATGCACTAATCACGTGCGGATCATGCCCTGATCACGCGGCTGATCATACACTGATCATGAGGCTGTTCATGCACTCATCACGTGTCTGATCATACACTGATCACATTACTGAAAATGCACTGATCACGTGCCTGATCATGCACTGATCACGTGGCTCATCATGCACTGATCACGAAGCTGATCATACACTGATTACGTGACTGTGCATGCACTGATCACTTGGCTGATCTGCACTGTTCATGTGCCTGACCATGCACTGAGGACGTGGTTGATCACACACTGATCATGTGGCTCTTCATGAACTAATCACGAAGCTGATCATACACTGATCACGTGACTGTGCATGCACTGATCACGTGCCTGATAATACACTGATCAGGAGACTGCACATGCACTGATCACGTGGCTGATCATGAACTGATCACGAAGCTGAACATGCACTGATCACGTGACTGTGGTTGCCCTGATCACGTGGGCTGAACATGCAAAGATCACGTGCTGATCATGCAATGATCACGTGGCTGATCATGCACTGATCACGTGCGAGATCACGCCTGATCACGTGGCTGATCATGCACTCTTCACCTGCCTGATCATGCACTGATCACATGGCTCATCATGCACTGATCACGAAGCTGATCATACACTGATTACGTGACTGTGCATGCACTGATCACTTGGCTGATCTTGCACTGTTCATGTGGCTGATCATGCATTGATCACGTGGTTGATCATTCACTGATCACGTGTCTGATCATGAACTAATCACGAAGCTGATCATACACTAATCACGTGGCTGATCATGCACTGACTACATGGCTGATCATGCACTGATCACGTAGCTATCATGCACTGATAACAATGGCCATCATGCACTTATCACACGTCTGATCCATACACTGATCATCGAGGGCTGTTCATGACACTCAATCACGTGTTGATCATACATGATTCAACATTAACTGATAATGCACTGAACACGTGCCTGATCATGCACTGATCACGGTGGCATCATGCATGATCACGAAGCTGATCCTACATGATACACTACGTGACTGTGCAATGCCACTGATAAACTGGCTGATCTTGCACTGTTCAATGTGGCTGGATCATGCACTGATCACGTGGATTGATTCATTCATGATCACGTGGCTGACCATTGTTACACTGATGACGGGAAGCTCATACCCTTGATTTACGTGACTGTGCATGCACTGATCACATGGCTGAACATGCAATGATCACGTGGCTGATCATGCACTGATCACGTGGCTGATCATGCACTGATCTCTTTGGAGATCATGCACTGATCACGTGGGTGATCATACACTCATCACATGCCTGGTCATGCACTGATCACGTGGCTGACCATGCACTGATGATGAAGCTGATCATGCACTGATCACGTGGCTGATCATGCACTGATTACGTGGGAGAGAATACACTGATCATGTGGCTGATCAGGCACTCTTCACGTGCCTGATGATGCACTGTCCACGTGGCTAACCATGCACTGATCACGAAGCTGATCATACACTGGTCACGTGACTGTGCATGCACTGATTACGTGGCTGAACATGCACTGATCACGTGGCTGATCATGCACTGATCACGGGGGAGATCATGCACTGGTCACCTGGCTGATCATGCACTCTACACGTGCCTGATCATGCACTATTCACGTGACTGACCATGCACTGATCACGAAGCTGATCATGCATTGATCACGTGACTGTTCATGCACTGATCCCATGGCTTCATCATGCACTGATCACGTGACTGATCATGCAGGGGTCACGTGGCTATCATGCACTGATCACGTGGCTGACCATGCACTGATCACGAAGCTGATCATGCACTGATCACGTGACTGTGCATTCACTGATCACGTGGCTGAACATACAATGATCACATGGCTGATCATGCACTGATCTTGAAGCTGTTCATACACTGATCACGTGACTGTGCATGCACTGATCACGTGGCTGAACATGCAATGATCACGTGGCTGACCATGCACTGATCACGTGGATGATCATGCACTCATCACGTGCCTGATCATGCACTGATCACGTGGCTGACCATGCACTGATGACGAAGCTGATCATGCACTTATCACGTGGCTGATCATGCACTGATTACGTGGGAGAGAATACACTGATCATGTGGCTGATCAGGCACTCTTCACGTGCCTGATGATGCACTGTCCACGTGGCTAACCATGCACTGATCACGAAGCTGATCATACACTGGTCACGTGACTGTGCATGCACTGATTACGTGGCTGAACATGCACTGATCACGTGGCTGATCATGCACTGATCACGGGGGAGATCATGCACTGGTCACCTGGCTGATCATGCACTCTACACGTGCCTGATCATGCACTGATCACGTGACTGACCATGCACTGATCACGAAGCTGATCATGCATTGATCACGTGACTGTTCATGCACTGATCCCATGGCTCATCATGCACTGATCACGTGACTGATCATGCAGGGGTCACGTGGCTATCATGCACTGATCACGTGGCTGACCATGCACTGATCACGAAGCTGATCATGCACTGATCACGTGACTGTGCATTCACTGATCACGTGGCTGAACATACAATGATCACATGGCTGATCATGCACTGATCTCGAAGCTGTTCATACACTGATCACGTGACTGTGCATGCACTGATCACGTGGCTGAACATGCAATGATCACGTGGCTGACCATGCACTGATCACGTGGATGATCATGCACTCATCACGTGCCTGATCATGCACTGATCACGTGGCTGACCATGCACTGATGACGAAGCTGATCATGCACTGATCACGTGGCTGATCATGCACTGATTACGTGGGAGAGCATACACTGATCATGTGGCTGATCAGGCACTCTTCACTTTCCTGATGATGCACTGATTACGTGGCTGACCATGCACTGAACACGAGGCTGATCATACACTGATCACGTGACTGTGCATGCTCTGATCACGTGGCTGAACATGCACTGATCACGTGGCTGATCATGCACTGATCACGTGGGAGATCATACACTGATCACATGGCTGATCATGCACTCTTCACCTGCCTGAACATGCACTGATCACGTGAGTGACCATGCACTGATCACAAAGCTGATCATTCACTGATCACTTGACTGTGCATGCACTGATCCCATGGCTCATCATGCACTGATCACGTGACTGATCATGCAGGGGTCTCGTGGCTATCATGCACTGATCACGTGGCTGGTCATACACTGATCACATGGCTGACCATGCACCGATCACGAAGCTGATCATACACTGATCACTTGACTGTGCATGCACTGACCATGTGGCTGAACATGCAATGATCACGTGGCTGATCATGCACTGATCACGAGTTGATCATGCACTGATCACGTGACTGTGCATTCACTGATCCCGTGGCTGAACATACAATGATCACGTGGCTGATCATGCACTGATCACGAAGCTGATCATACACTTATCACGTGACTGTGCATTCTCTGATCACGTGGCTGAACATGCACTGATCATGTGGGTAATCATGCACTGATCACATGGCTGATCATACACTGATCACATGACTGATCATGCACTAAACACGTTGCGGATCATGCACAGATCACGCGGCTGATCCTACACTGATCATGAGGCTGTTCATGCACTCATCACGTGTCTGATCATACACTGATAACATTACAGATAATGCACTGAACACATGCCATATCATGCACTGATCACGTGGCTCATCATGCACTGATCACGAAGCTGATCATACACTGATTACGTGACTGTGCATGCACTGATCACTTGGCTGATCTTGCACTGTTCATGTGGCTGATCATGCACTGATCACGTGGTTGATCATACACTGATCACGTGGCTGATCATGAACTACTCAGTAAGATGGTCATACACTGATCACGTGACTGTGCATGCACTGATCACATGGCTGATCATGCACTGATCAGGAAGCTGATCATACACTGGTCACGTGACTGTGCATACACTGATGACGTGGCTGATCATACAGTGATCACGTGGTTGATCATGCAACGATTACATGGCTGATCATGCACTGATCACGTAGCTATCATGCACTGATCACGTGACTGATCATGCAGGGGTCACGTGGCTTTCACGCACTAATCACGTGGCTGATCATACACTGATCAAGTGACTGATCATGCATTGATCACATGCCTGATCATTAACTGATCACGTGACTGATCATGCACTTATCACGTGACTGATCATGCACTCATCACCTGCCTGATCATGCACTGATCACATGGCTCATCATGCACTGATCACGAAGTTGATCATACACTGATCACGTGACTGTGCATGCACTCATCACGAGGCTGATCATGCCCTAATCACGTGGCTGATCATGCACTGATAACTTTGCTATCATACACTGATCACGTGACTGATCATGCACACTTGACGTGCCTGATCATGCACTGATCACGTGGCTGACCATGCACCGATCACGAAGCTGATCATACACTGATCACGTGACTGTGCATGCACTCATCACGTGGCTGATCATGCAATGATCACGTGGCTGATCATGCACTGATTACCTGGCTGATCATGCACAGATAACTTTGCTATCATACACTGATCACGTGACTGAACATGCACACTTGACGTGCCTGATCATGCACTGATCTCGTGGCTGACCATGCACTGATCACGAAGCTGATCATACACTGATCACGTGACTGTGCATGCACTGTCCATGTGGCTTAACATGGATTGATCACGTGGCTGATCATGCACTGATCACGTGGCTGATAATGAACTGATCACAAAGCTGATCGTGCACTGATCACGTGACTGTGGATGCACTGATCACGTGGATGAACATGCAAAGATCACGTGGCTGATCATGCACTGATCACGTGGCTGATCATGCACTGATCACGTGGGAGATCACGCACTTATCACGTGGCTGATCATGCACTCTTCACGTGCCTGATCATGCACTGATCACGAAGCTGATCATACACTGGTCATGTGACTGTGCATGCACTGATCACGTGGCTGATCATACAGTGATCACGTGGCTGATCATGCACTGATCACGTGGGTGATCATCCACTGATCACGCGGCTGATCATACACTGATCACATGACTGATCATGCACTAATCACGTTGCGGATCATGCCCTGATCACGCGGCTGATCATACACTGATCATGAGGCTGTTCATGCACTCATCACGTGTCTGATCATACACTGATCACATTACTGAAAATGCACTGATCACGTGCCTGATCATGCACTGATCACGTGGCTCATCATGCACTGATCACGAAGCTGATCATACACTGATTACGTGACTGTGCATGCACTGATCACTTGGCTGATCTTGCACTGTTCATGTGCCTGACCATGCACTGAGGACGTGGTTGATCACACACTGATCATGTGGCTCTTCATGAACTAATCACGAAGGTGATCATACACTGATCACGTGACTGTGCATGCACTGATCACGTGCCTGATAATACACTGATCAGGAGACTGCACATGCACTGATCACGTGGCTGATCATGAACTGATCACGAAGCTGAACATGCACTGATCACGTGACTGTGGTTGCCCTGATCACGTGGCTGAACATGCAAAGATCACGTGGCTGATCATGCAATGATCACGTGGCTGATCATGCACTGATCACGTGCGAGATCACGCACTGATCACGTGGCTGATCATGCACTCTTCACCTGCCTGATCATGCACTGATCACATGGCTCATCATGCACTGATCACGAAGCTGATCATACACTGATTACGTGACTGTGCATGCACTGATCACTTGGCTGATCTTGCACTGTTCATGTGGCTGATCATGCATTGATCACGTGGTTGATCATTCACTGATCACGTGTCTGATCATGAACTAATCACGAAGCTGATCATACACTAATCACGTGGCTGATCATGCACTGACTACATGGCTGATCATGCACTGATCACGTAGCTATCATGCACTGATAACATGGCCATCATGCACTTATCACACGGCTGATCATACACTGATCATGAGGCTGTTCATGCACTCATCACGTGTCTGATCATACACTGATCACATTACTGATAATGCACTGAACACGTGCCTGATCATGCACTGATCACGTGGCTCATCATGCACTGATCACGAAGCTGATCCTACACTGATTACGTGACTGTGCATGCACTGATAACTTGGCTGATCTTGCACTGTTCATGTGGCTGATCATGCACTGATCACGTGGTTGATCATTCACTGATCACGTGGCTGACCATGCACTGATGACGAAGCTGATCATACCCTGATCACGTGACTGTGCATGCACTGATCACATGGCTGAACATGCAATGATCACGTGGCTGATCATGCACTGATCACGTGGCTGATCATGCACTGATCTCTTTGGAGATCATGCACTGATCACGTGGGTGATCATACACTCATCACATGCCTGGTCATGCACTGATCACGTGGCTGACCATGCACTGATGATGAAGCTGATCATGCACTGATCACGTGGCTGATCATGCACTGATTACGTGGGAGAGAATACACTGATCATGTGGCTGATCAGGCACTCTTCACGTGCCTGATGATGCACTGTCCACGTGGCTAACCATGCACTGATCACGAAGCTGATCATACACTGGTCACGTGACTGTGCATGCACTGATTACGTGGCTGAACATGCACTGATCACGTGGCTGATCATGCACTGATCACGGGGGAGATCATGCACTGGTCACCTGGCTGATCATGCACTCTACACGTGCCTGATCATGCACTGATCACGTGACTGACCATGCACTGATCACGAAGCTGATCATGCATTGATCACGTGACTGTTCATGCACTGATCCCATGGCTCATCATGCACTGATCACGTGACTGATCATGCAGGGGTCACGTGGCTATCATGCACTGATCACGTGGCTGACCATGCACTGATCACGAAGCTGATCATGCACTGATCACGTGACTGTGCATTCACTGATCACGTGGCTGAACATACAATGATCACATGGCTGATCATGCACTGATCTCGAAGCTGTTCATACACTGATCACGTGACTGTGCATGCACTGATCACGTGGCTGAACATGCAATGATCACGTGGCTGACCATGCACTGATCACGTGGATGATCATGCACTCATCACGTGCCTGATCATGCACTGATCACGTGGCTGACCATGCACTGATGACGAAGCTGATCATGCACTGATCACGTGGCTGATCATGCACTGATTACGTGGGAGAGCATACACTGATCATGTGGCTGATCAGGCACTCTTCACGTTCCTGATGATGCACTGATTACGTGGCTGACCATGCACTGAACACGAGGCTGATCATACACTGATCACGTGACTGTGCATGCTCTGATCACGTGGCTGAACATGCACTGATCACGTGGCTGATCATGCACTGATCACGTG
The DNA here is from genome assembly GCF_003369695.1 of Bos indicus x Bos taurus. NCBI lineage: Eukaryota > Metazoa > Chordata > Mammalia > Artiodactyla > Bovidae > Bos > Bos indicus x Bos taurus. The sequence goes on from NW_020868140.1 coordinate 7,725, forward strand.
GGAGATCATACACTGATCACATGGCTGATCATGCACTCTTCACCTGCCTGAACATGCACTGATCACGTGAGTGACCATGCACTGATCACAAAGCTGATCATTCACTGATCACTACTGTGCATGCACTGATCCCATGGCTCATCATGCACTGATCACGTGACTGATCATGCAGGGGTCTCGTGGCTATCATGCACTGATCACGTGGCTGGTCATACACTGATCACATGGCTGACCATGCACCGATCACGAAGCTGATCATACACTGATCACTTGACTGTGCATGCACTGACCATGTGGCTGAACATGCAATGATCACGTGGCTGATCATGCACTGATCACGAGTTGATCATGCACTGATCACGTGACTGTGCATTCACTGATCCCGTGGCTGAACATACAATGATCACGTGGCTGATCATGCACTGATCACGAAGCTGATCATACACTTATCACGTGACTGTGCATTCTCTGATCACGTGGCTGAACATGCACTGATCATGTGGGTAATCATGCACTGATCACATGGCTGATCATACACTGATCACATGACTGATCATGCACTAAACACGTTGCGGATCATGCACAGATCACGCGGCTGATCCTACACTGATCATGAGGCTGTTCATGCACTCATCACGTGTCTGATCATACACTGATAACATTACAGATAATGCACTGAACACATGCCATATCATGCACTGATCACGTGGCTCATCATGCACTGATCACGAAGCTGATCATACACTGATTACGTGACTGTGCATGCACTGATCACTTGGCTGATCTTGCACTGTTCATGTGGCTGATCAATTGCACTGATCACGTGGTTGATCATACACTGATCACGTGGCTGATCATGAACTACTCAGTAAGATGGTCATACACTGATCACGTGACTGTGCATGCACTGATCACCTGGCTGATCATGCACTGATCAGGAAGCTGATCATACACTGGTCACGTGACTGTGCATCACTGATGACGGTGGACTAGATCATCACAGTGGATCACGTGGTTGATCATGCAACTGATACATGGCTGATTCATGCACTGATCACTAGTGCTATCATGCAACTGATCAACGGACTGAACTGATCAATGCAGGGGTACACGTGGCTTTCAATGCACTAATCACGTGGCTGATCATACACTGATCAAGTGAACTGATCATGCATTGATCACATTCCCTGAGCATTAACTGAGTCACGTGACTGATCAATGCACTTAATCAACTTGACTGATCATGGCACTCATCACCGTGCCTGATCATGCACTGATCACATGGCTGATCATGCACTGATCACGAAGTTGATCATACACTTATCACGTGACTGTGCATGCACTCATCACGTGGC
>NW_020868141.1:0-28172 GCF_003369695.1 Bos indicus x Bos taurus
GCTGATCTTGCACTGTTCATGTGGCTAGATCATGCACTGATCACGTGGTTGATCTACACTGATCACGTGGCTGATCATGAACTACTCAGTAAGATGGTCATACACTGATCACGTGACTGTGCATGCACTGATCACGTGGCTGATCATGCACTGATCAGGAAGCTGATCATACACTGGTCACGTGACTGTGCATGCACTGATGACGTGGCTGATCATACAGTCATCACGTGGCTGATCATGCACTGATTACATGGCTGATCATGCACTGATCACGTAGCTATCATGCATTGATTCCGTGACTGATCATGCAGGGGTCACGTGGCTTTCATGCACTAATCACGTGCTGATCATACACTGATCAAGTGATGATCATGCATTGATCACATGCCTGATCATTAACTGATCACGTGACTGATCATGCACTTATCACGTGACCTGATCATACACTCATCACCTGCCTGATCATGCACTGATCACATGGCTGATCATGCACTGATCACGAAGTTGATCATACACTGATCACGTGACTGTGCATGCACTCATCACGTGGCTGATCATGCCCTAATCACGTGGCTGATCATGCACTGATAACTTTGCTATCATACACTGATCACATGACTGATCATGCACACTTGACGTGCCTGATCATGCACTGATCACGTGGCTGACCATGCACCGATCACGAAGCTGATCATACACTGATCACGTGACTGTGCATGCACTCATCACGTGGCTGATCATGCAATAATCACGTGGCTGATCATGCACTGATCACCTGGCTGATCATGCACAGATAACTTTGCTATCATACACTGATCACGTGACTGACCATGCACACTTGACGTGCCTGATCATGCACTGATCTCGTGGCTGACCATGCACTGATCACGAAGCTGATCATACACTGATCACGTGACTGTGCATGCACTGTCCATGTGGCTTAACATGGAATGAACACGTGGCTGATCATGCACTGATCACGTGGCTGATAATGAACTGATCACGAAGCTGATCGTGCACTGATCACGTGACTGTGGATGCACTGATCACGTGGATGAACATGCAAAGATCACGTGGCTGATCATGCACTGATCATGTGGCTGATCATGCACTGATCACGTGGGAGATCACGCACTTATCACGTGGCTGATCATGCACTCTTCACGTGCCTGATCATGCACTGATCACGAAGCTGATCATACACTGGTCACGTGACTGTGCATGCACTGATCACGTGGCTGATCATACAGTGATCACGTGGCTGATCATGCACTAATCATGTTGCGGATCATGCCCTGATCACGCGGCTGATCATACACTGATCATGAGGCTGTTCATGCACTCATCACGTGTCTGATCATACACTGATCACATTACTGAAAATGCACTGATCACGTGCCTGATCATGCACTGATCACGTGGCTCATCATGCACTGATCACGAAGCTGATCATACACTGATTACGTGACTGTGCATGCACTGATCACTTGGCTGATCTTGCACTGTTCATGTGCCTGACCATGCACTGAGGACGTGGTTGATCACACACTGATCATGTGGCTCTTCATGAACTAATCACGAAGCTGATCATACACTGATCACGTGACTGTGCATGCACTGATCACGTGCCTGATAATACACTGATCAGGAGACTGCACATGCACTGATCACGTGGCTGATCATGAACTGATCACGAAGCTGAACATGCACTGATCACGTGACTGTGGTTGCCCTGATCACGTGGCTGATCATGCAATGATCACGTGGCTGATCATGCACTGATCACGTGCGAGATCACGCACTGATCACGTGGCTGATCATGCACTCTTCACCTGCCTGATCATGCACTGATCACATGGCTCATCATGCACTGATCACGAAGCTGATCATACACTGATTACGTTACTGTGCATGCACTGATCACTTGGCTGATCTTGCACTGTTCATGTGGCTGATCATGCATTGATCACGTGGTTGATCATTCACTGATCACGTGTCTGACAATGAACTAATCACGAAGCTGATCATACACTAATCACGTGGCTGATCATGCACTGACTACATGGCTGATCATGCACTGATCACGTAGCTATCATGCACTGATAACATGGCCATCATGCACTTATCACACGGCTGATCATACACTGATCATGAGGCTGTTCATGCACTCATCACGTGTCTGATCATACACTGATCACATTACTGATAATGCACTGAACACGTGCCTGATCATGCACTGATCACGTGGCTCATCATGCACTGATCACATGGCTCATCATGCACTGATCACCTGGCTGATCTTGCACTGATAACCTTGCTTTCATACACGTATTACGTGACTGATCATGCAGTCTTCCTGTGCCTGATCATTCACTGATCACGTGGCTGACCATGCACTGATGACGAAGCTGATCATACCCTGATCACGTGACTGTGCATGCATGATCACGTGGCTGAACATGCAATGATCACGTGGCTGATCATGCACTGATCTCTTTGGAGATCATGCACTGATCACGTGGGTGATCATACACTCATCACATGCCTGGTCATGCACTGATCACGTGGCTGACCATGCACTGATGACGAAGCTGATCATGCACTGATCACGTGGCTGATCATGCACTGATTACGTGGGAGAGAATACACTGATCATGTGGCTGATCAGGCACTCTTCACGTGCCTGATGATGCACTGATCACGTGACTGTGCATGCTCTGATCACGTGGCTGAACATGCACTGATCACGTGGCTGACCATGCACTGATGACGAAGCTGATCATACCCTGATCACGTGACTGTGCATGCACTGATCACGTGGCTGAACATGCAATGATCACGTGGCTGATCATGCACTGATCTCTTTGGAGATCATGCACTGATCACGTAGGTGATCATACACTCATCACATGACTGGTCATGCACTGATCACGTGGCTGATCATGCACTGATTACGTGGGAGAGAATACACTGATCATGTGGCTGATCAGGCACTCTTCACGTGCCTGATGATGCACTGATCACGTGGCTAACCATGCACTGATCACGAAGCTGATCATACACTGGTCACGTGACTGTGCATGCACTGATCACGTGGCTGAACATGCACTGATCACGTGGCTGATCATGCACTGATCACGTGGGAGATCATGCACTGGTCACCTGGCTGATCATGCACTCTTCATGTGCCTGATCATGCACTGATCACGTGACTGACCATGCACTTATCACGAAGCTGATCATGCATTGATCACGTGACTGTTCATGCACTGATCCCATGCTCATCATGAACTGATCACGTGACTGATCATGCAGGGGTCACGTGGCTATCATGCACTGATCACGTGGCTGACCATGCACTGATCACGAAGCTGATCATGCACTGATCACGTGACTGTGCATTCACTGATCACGTGGCTGAACATACAATGATCACATGGCTGATCATGCACTGATCTCGAAGCTGTTCATACACTGATCACGTGACTGTGCATGCACTGATCACGTGGCTGAACATGCAATGATCACGTGGCTGACCATGCACTGATCACGTGGATGATCATGCACTCATCACGTGCCTGATCATGCACTGATCACGTGGCTGATCATGCACTCATCACGTGCCTGATCATGCACTGATCACGTGGCTGACCATGCACTGATGACGAAGCTGATCATGCACTGATCACGTGGCTGATCATGCACTGATTACGTGGGAGAGCATACACTGATCATGTGGCTGATCAGGCACTCTTCACGTTCCTGATGATGCACTGATTTCGTGGCTGACCATGCACTGAACACGAGGCTGATCATACACTGATCACGTGGGAGATCATACACTGATCACATGGCTGATCATGCACTCTTCACCTGCCTGAACATGCACTGATTACGTGGCTGACCATGCACTGATCACGAAGCTGATCATTCACTGATCACTTGACTGTGCATGCACTGATCCCATGGCTCATCATGCACTGATCACGTGACTGATCATGCAGGGGTCACGTGGCTATCATGCACTGATCACGTGGCTGGTCATCCACTGATCACGGGGCTGACCATGCACCGATCACGAAGCTGATCATACACTGATCACGTGACTGTGCATGCACTGACCATGTGGCTGAACATGCAATGATCACGTGGCTGATCATGCACTGATCACCTGGCTGATCATGCACAGATAACTTTGATATCGTACACTGATCACGTGACTGATCATGCACACTTGACGTGCCTGATCATGCACTGATCTCGTGGCTGACCATGCACTGATCACGAAGCTGATCATACACTGATCACGTGACTGTGTATGCACTGTCCATGTGGCTGAACATGCAATGATCACGTGGCTGATCATGCACTTATCACGTGGCTGATCATGGACTGATCACTTTGGAGATCATGCTCTGATCACATGGCTGATCATGCACTCTTCACGTGCCTTATCATGCACTGATCACGAGTTGATCATGCACTGATCACGTGACTGTGCATTCACTGATCCCGTGGCTGAACATACAATGATCACGTGGCTGATCATGCACTGATCACGAAGCTGATCATACACTTATCACGTGACTGTGCATTCTCTGATCACGTGTCTGAACATGCACTGATCATGTGGGTGATCATGCACTGATCACATGGCTGATCATACACTGATCACATGACTGATCATGCACTAAACACGTTGCGGATCATGCACAGATCACGCGGCTGATCCTACACTGATCATGAGGCTGTTCATGCACTCATCACGTGTCTGATTATACACTGATAACTTTACGGATAATGCACTGAACACGTGCCATATCATGCACTGATCACGTGGCTCATCATGCACTGATCACGAAGCTAATCATACACTGATTACGTGACTGTGCATGCACTGATCACTTGGCTGATCTTGCACTGTTCATGTGGCTGATCATGCACTGATCACGTGGTTGATCATACACTGATCACGTGGCTGATCATGAACTACTCAGTAAGATGGTCATACACTGATCACGTGACTGTGCATGCACTGATCACGTGGCTGATCATGCACTGATCAGGAAGCTGATCATACACTGGTCACGTGACTGTGCATGCACTGATGACGTGGCTGATCATACAGTCATCACGTGGCTGATCATGCACTGATTACATGGCTGATCATGCACTGATCACGTAGCTATCATGCACTGATCACGTGACTGAACATGCAGGGGTCACGTGGCTTTCATGCACTAATCACGTGGCTGATCATACACTGATCAAGTGACTTATCATGCATTGATCACATGCCTGATCATTAACTGATCACGTGACTGATCATGCACTTATCACGTGACTGATCATGCACTCATCACCTGCCTGATCATGCACTGATCACATGGCTGATCATGCACTGATCACGAAGTTGATCATACACTGATCACGTGACTGTGCATGCACTCATCACAGTGGCTGATCATGCCCTAATCACGTGGCTGATCATGCACTGATCTCGAAGCTGATCATACACTGATCACGTGACTGTGCATGCACTGTCCATGTGGTTTAACATGGAATGATCACGTGGCTGATCATGCACTGATCACGTGGCTGATAATGAACTGATCACGAAGCTGATCGTGCACTGATCACGTGACTGTGGATGCACTGATCACCTGGCTGAACATGCAAAGATCACGTGGCTGATCATGCACTGATCACGTGGCTGATCATGCACTGATCACGTGGGAGATCACGCACTTATCACGTGGCTGATCATGCACTCTTCACGTGCCTGATCATGCACTGATCACGAAGCTGATCATACACTGGTCACGTGACTGTGCATGCACTGATCACGTGGCTGATCATACAGTGATCACGTGGCTGATCATGCACTGATCACGTGGGTGATCATGCACTGATCACATGGCTGATCATACACTGGTCACATGACTGATCATGCACTAATCACGTTGCGGATCATGCACTGATCATGAGGCTGTTCATGCACTCATCACGTGTCTGATCATACACTGATCACATTACTGAAAATGCACTGATCACGTGCCTGATCATGCACTGATCACGTGGCTCATCATGCACGGATCACGAAGCTGATCATACACTGATTACGTGACTGTGCATGCACTGATCACTTGGCTGATCTTGCACTGTTCATGTGCCTGACCATGCACTGAGGACGTGGTTGATCACACACTGATCATGTGGCTCTTCATGAACTAATCACGAAGCTGATCATACACTGATCACGTGACTGTGCATGCACTGATCACGTGCCTGATAATACACTGATCAGGAGACTGCACATGCACTGATCACGTGGCTGATCATGAACTGATCACGAAGCTGAACATGCACTGATCACGTGACTGTGGTTGCCCTGATCACGTGGCTGAACATGCAAAGATCACGTGGCTGATCATGCAATGATCACGTGGCTGATCATGCACTGATCACGTGCGAGATCACGCACTGATCACGTGGCTGATCATGCACTCTTCACCTGCCTGATCATGCACTGATCACATGGCTCATCATGCACTGATCACGAAGCTGATCATACACTGATTACGTTACTGTGCATGCACTGATCACTTGGCTGATCTTGCACTGTTCATGTGGCTGATCATGCATTGATCACGTGGTTGATCATTCACTGATCACGTGTCTGACAATGAACTAATCACGAAGCTGATCATACACTAATCACGTGGCTGATCATGCACTGACTACATGGCTGATCATGCACTGATCACGTAGCTATCATGCACTGATAACATGGCCATCATGCACTTATCACACGGCTGATCATACACTGATCATGAGGCTGTTCATGCACTCATCACGTGTCTGATCATACACTGATCACATTACTGATAATGCACTGAACACGTGCCTGATCATGCACTGGTCACGTGGCTCATCATGCACTGATCACGTTGCTCATCATGCACTGATCACCTGGCTGATCATGCACTGATAACCTTGCTTTCATACACGTATTACGTGACTGATCATGCAGTCTTCCTGTGCCTGATCATTCACTGATCACGTGGCTGACCATGCACTGATGACGAAGCTGATCATACCCTGATCACGTGACTGTGCATGCACTGATCACGTGGCTGAACATGCAATGATCACGTGGCTGATCATGCACTGATCACGTGGCTGATCATGCACTGATCTCTTTGGAGATCATGCACTGATCACGTGGGTGATCATACACTCATCACATGCCTGGTCATGCACTGATCACGTGGCTGACCATGCACTGATGACGAAGCTGATCATGCACTGATCACGTGGCTGATTATGCACTGATTACGTGGGAGAGAATACACTGATCATGTGGCTGATCAGGCACTCTTCACGTGCCTGATGATGCACTGATCACGTGGCTAACCATGCACTGATCACGAAGCTGATCATACACTGGTCACGTGACTGTGCATGCACTGATCACGTGGCTGAACATGCACTGATCAGGTGGCTGATCATGCACTGATCACGTGGGAGAACATGCACTGGTCACCTGGCTGATCATGCACTCTTCACGTGCCTGATCATGCACTGATCACGTGACTGACCATGCACTGATCACGAAGCTGATCATGCATTGATCACGTGACTGTTCATGCACTGATCCCATGGCTCATCATGCACTGATCACGTGACTGATCATGCAGGGGTCACGTGGCTATCATGCACTGATCACGTGGCTGACCATGCACTGATCACGACGCTGATCATGCACTGATCACGTGACTGTGCATTCACTGATCACGTGGCTGAACATACAATGATCACATGGCTGATCATGCACTGATCTCGAAGCTGTTCATACACTGATCACGTGACTGTGCATGCACTGATCACGTGGCTGAACATGCAATGATCACGTGGCTGAACATGCACTGATCACGTGGATGATCATGCACTCATCACGTGCCTGATCATGCACTGATCACGTGGCTGATCATGCACTCATCACGTGCCTGATCATGCACTGATCACGTGGCTGACCAGCCACTGATGACGAAGCTGATCATGCACTGATCACATGGCTGATCATACACTGGTCACGTTACTGTGCATGCAGGGGTCACGTGGCTTTCATGCACTAATCACGTGGCTGATCATACACTGATCAAGTGACTGATCATGCATTGATCACATGCCTGATCATTAACTGATCACGTGACTGATCATGCACTCATCACGTGACTGTGCATGCACTCATCACGTGGCTGATCATGCACTAATCACGTGGCTGATCATGCACTGATAAGTTTGCTATCATACACTGATCACGTGACTGATCATGCACACTTGACGTGCCTGATCATGCACTGATCACGTGGCTGACCATGCACCAATCACGAAGCTGATCATGCACTGAACACGTGACTGTGCATGCACTCATCACGTGGCTGATCATGCAATGATCACGTGGCTGATCATGCACTGATCACCTGGCTGATCATGCACAGATAACTTTGCTATCATACACTGATCATGTGACTGACCAGGCACACTTGACGTGGCTGATCATGCATTGATCTCTTGGCTGACCATGCACTGATCACGAAGCTGATCATACACTGATCACGTGACTGTGCATGCACTGTCCATGTGGTTTAACATGGAATGATCACGTGGCTGATCATGAACTGATCACGTGGCTGATAATGAACTGATCACGAAGCTGATCGTGCACTGAACACGTGACTGTGGATGCACTGATCACGTGGCTGAACATGCAAAGATCACGTGGCTGATCATGCACTGATCACGAAGCTGATCATGCATTGATCACGTGACTGTTCATGCACTGATCCCATGCTCATCATGAACTGATCACGTGACTGATCATGCAGGGGTCACGTGGCTATCATGCACTGATCACGTGGCTGACCATGCACTGATCACGAAGCTGATCATGCACTGATCACGTGACTGTGCATTCACTGATCACGTGGCTGAACATACAAAGATCACATGGCTGATCATGCACTGATCTCGAAGCTGTTCATACACTGATCACGTGACTGTGCATGCACTGATCACGTGGCTGAACATGCAATGATCACGTGGCTGACCATGCACTGATCACGTGGATGATCATGCACTCATCACGTGCCTGATAATGCACTGATCACGTGGCTGATCATGCACTCATCACGTGCCTGATCATACACTGATCACGTGGCTGACCATGCACTGATGACGAAGCTGATCATGCACTGATCACGTGGCTGATCATGCACTGATTACGTGGGAGAGCATACACTGATCATGTGGCTGATCAGGCACTCTTCACGTTCCTGATGATGCACTGATTACGTGGCTGACCATTCACTGAACACGAGGCTGATCATACACTGATCACGTGGGAGATCATACACTGATCACATGGCTGATCATGCACTCTTCACCTGCCTGAACATGCACTGATTACGTGGCTGACCATGCACTGATCACGAAGCTGATCATTCACTGATCACTTGACTGTGCATGCACTGATCCCATGGCTCATCATGCACTGATCACGTGACTGATCATGCAGGGGTCACGTGGCTATCATGCACTGATCACGTGGCTGGTCATCCACTGATCACGGGGCTGACCATGCACCGATCACGAAGCTGATCATACACTGATCACGTGACTGTGCATGCACTGACCATGTGGCTGAACATGCAATGATCACGTGGCTGATCATGCACTGATCACCTGGCTGATCATGCACAGATAACTTTGCTATCGTACACTGATCACGTGACTGATCATGCACACTTGACGTGCCTGATCATGCACTGATCTCGTGGCTGACCATGCACTGATCACGAAGCTGATCATACACTGATCACGTGACTGTGTATGCACTGTCCATGTGGCTGAACATGCAATGATCACGTGGCTGATCATGCACTTATCACGTGGCTGATCATGGACTGATCACTTTGGAGATCATGCTCTGATCACATGGCTGATCATGCACTCTTCACGTGCCTTATCATGCACTGATCACGAGTTGATCATGCACTGATCACGTGACTGTGCATTCACTGATCCCGTGGCTGAACATACAATGATCACGTGGCTGATCATGCACTGATCACGAAGCTGATCATACACTTATCACGTGACTGTGCATTCTCTGATCACGTGTCTGAACATGCACTGATCATGTGGGTGATCATGCACTGATCACATGGCTGATCATACACTGATCACATGACTGATCATGCACTAAACACGTTGCGGATCATGCACAGATCACGCGGCTGATCCTACACTGATCATGAGGCTGTTCATGCACTCATCACGTGTCTGATTATACACTGATAACTTTACGGATAATGCACTGAACACGTGCCATATCATGCACTGATCACGTGGCTCATCATGCACTGATCAGGAAGCTGATCATACACTGATTACGTGACTGTGCATGCACTGATCACTTGGCTGATCTTGCACTGTTCATGTGGCTGATCATGCACTGATCACGTGGTTGATCATACACTGATCACGTGGCTGATCATGAACTACTCAGTAAGATGGTCATACACTGATCACGTGACTGTGCATGCACTGATCACGTGGCTGATCATGCACTGATCAGGAAGCTGATCATACACTGGTCACGTGACTGTGCATGCACTGATGACGTGGCTGATCATACAGTGATCACGTGGCTGATCATGCACTGATTACATGGCTGATCATGCACTGATCACGTAGCTATCATGCACTGATCACGTGACTGAACATGCAGGGGTCACGTGGCTTTCATGCACTAATCACGTGGCTGATCATACACTGATCAAGTGACTGATCATGCATTGATCACATGCCTGATCATTAACTGATCACGTGACTGATCATGCACTTATCACGTGACTGATCATGCACTCATCACCTGCCTGATCATGCACTGATCACATGGCTGATCATGCACTGATCACGAAGTTGATCATACACTGATCACGTGACTGTGCATGCACTCATCACGTGGCTGATCATGCCCTAATCACGTGGGTGATCATGCACTGATAACTTTGCTATCATACACTGATCACATGACTGATCATGCACACTTGACGTGCCTGATCATGCACTGATCACGTGGCTGACCATGCACCGATCACGAAGCTGATCATACACTGATCACGTGACTGTGCATGCACTCATCACGTGGCTGATCATGCAATAATCACGTGGCTGATCATGCACTGATCACCTGGCTGATCATGCACAGATAACTTTGCTATCATACACTGATCACGTGACTGACCATGCACACTTGACGTGCCTGATCATGCACTGATCTCGTGGCTGACCATGCACTGATCACGAAGCTGATCATACACTGATCACGTGACTGTGCATGCACTGTCCATGTGGCTTAACATGGAATGAACACGTGGCTGATCATGCACTGATCACGTGGCTGATAATGAACTGATCACGAAGCTGATCGTGCACTGATCACGTGACTGTGGATGCACTGATCACGTGGATGAACATGCAAAGATCACGTGGCTGATCATGCACTGATCATGTGGCTGATCATGCACTGATCACGTGGGAGATCACGCACTTATCACGTGGCTGATCATGCACTCTTCACGTGCCTGATCATGCACTGATCACGAAGCTGATCATACACTGGTCACGTGACTGTGCATGCACTGATCACGTGGCTGATCATACAGTGATCACGTGGCTGATCATGCACTAATCATGTTGCGGATCATGCCCTGATCACGCGGCTGATCATACACTGATCATGAGGCTGTTCATGCACTCATCACGTGTCTGATCATACACTGATCACATTACTGAAAATGCACTGATCACGTGCCTGATCATGCACTGATCACGTGGCTCATCATGCACTGATCACGAAGCTGATCATACACTGATTACGTGACTGTGCATGCACTGATCACTTGGCTGATCTTGCACTGTTCATGTGCCTGACCATGCACTGAGGACGTGGTTGATCACACACTGATCATGTGGCTCTTCATGAACTAATCACGAAGCTGATCATACACTGATCACGTGACTGTGCATGCACTGATCACGTGCCTGATAATACACTGATCAGGAGAATGCACATGCACTGATCACGTGGCTGATCATGAACTGATCACGAAGCTGAACATGCACTGATCACGTGACTGTGGTTGCCCTGATCACGTGGCTGAACATGCAAAGATCACGTGGCTGATCATGCAATGATCACGTGGCTGATCATGCACTGATCACGTGCGAGATCACGCACTGATCACGTGGCTGATCATGCACTCTTCACCTGCCTGATCATGCACTGATCACATGGCTCATCATGCACTGATCACGAAGCTGATCATACACTGATTACGTTACTGTGCATGCACTGATCACTTGGCTGATCTTGCACTGTTCATGTGGCTGATCATGCATTGATCACGTGGTTGATCATTCACTTATCACGTGTCTGACAATGAACTAATCACGAAGCTGATCATACACTAATCACGTGGCTGATCATGCACTGACTACATGGCTGATCATGCACTGATCACGTAGCTATCATGCACTGATAACATGGCCATCATGCACTTATCACACGGCTGATCATACACTGATCATGAGGCTGTTCATGCACTCATCACGTGTCTGATCATACACTGATCACATTACTGATAATGCACTGAACACGTGCCTGATCATGCCCTGATCACGTGGCTCATCATGCACTGATCACGTGGCTCATCATGCACTGATCACCTGGCTGATCATGCACTGATAACCTTGCTTTCATACACGTATTACGTGACTGATCATGCAGTCTTCCTGTGCCTGATCATTCACTGATCACGTGGCTGACCATGCACTGATGACGAAGCTGATCATACCCTGATCACGTGACTGTGCATGCACTGATCACGTGGCTGAACATGCAATGATCACGTGGCTGATCATGCACTGATCTCTTTGGAGATCATGCACTGATCACGTGGGTGATCATACACTCCTCACATGCCTGGTCATGCACTGATCACGTGGCTGACCATGCACTCATCACGTGCCTGATCATGCACTGATCACGTGGCTGACCATGCACTCATCACGTGCCTGATCATGCACTGATCACGTGGCTGACCATGCACTGATGACGAAGCTGATCATGCACTGATCACGTGGCTGATCATGCACTGATTACGTGGGAGAGCATACACTGATCATGTGGCTGATCAGGCACTCTTCACGTTCCTGATGATGCACTGATTACGTGGCTGACCATGCACTGAACACGAGGCTGATCATACACTGATCACGTGGGAGATCATACACTGATCACATGGCTGATCATGCACTCTTCACCTGCCTGAACATGCACTGATTACGTGGCTGACCATGCACTGATCACGAAGCTGATCATTCACTGATCACTTGACTGTGCATGCACTGATCCCATGGCTCATCATGCACTGATCACGTGCCTGATCATGCAGGGGTCACGTGGCTATCATGCACTGATCACGTGGCTGGTCATCCACTGATCACGGGGCTGACCATGCACCGATCACGAAGCTGATCATACACTGATCACGTGACTGTGCATGCACTGACCATGTGGCTGAACATGCAATGATCACGTGGCTGATCATGCACTGATCACCTGGCTGATCATGCACAGATAACTTTGATATCGTACACTGATCACGTGACTGATCATGCACACTTGACGTGCCTGATCATGCACTGATCTCGTGGCTGACCATGCACTGATCACGAAGCTGATCATACACTGATCACGTGACTGTGTATGCACTGTCCATGTGGCTGAACATGCAATGATCACGTGGCTGATCATGCACTTATCACGTGGCTGATCATGGACTGATCACTTTGGAGATCATGCTCTGATCACATGGCTGATCATGCACTCTTCACGTGCCTTATCATGCACTGATCACGAGTTGATCATGCACTGATCACGTGACTGTGCATTCACTGATCCCGTGGCTGAACATACAATGATCACGTGGCTGATCATGCACTGATCACGAAGCTGATCATACACTTATCACGTGACTGTGCATTCTCTGATCACGTGTCTGAACATGCACTGATCATGTGGGTGATCATGCACTGATCACATGGCTGATCATACACTGATCACATGACTGATCATGCACTAAACACGTTGCGGATCATGCACAGATCACGCGGCTGATCCTACACTGATCATGAGGCTGTTCATGCACTCATCACGTGTCTGATTATACACTGATAACTTTACGGATAATGCACTGAACACGTGCCATATCATGCACTGATCACGTGGCTCATCATGCACTGATCACGAAGCTAATCATACACTGATTACGTGACTGTGCATGCACTGATCACTTGGCTGATCTTGCACTGTTCATGTGGCTGATCATGCACTGATCACGTGGTTGATCATACACTGATCACGTGGCTGATCATACACTGATCAGGAAGCTGATCATACACTGATCACGTGACTGTGCATGCACTGATCACGTGGCTGATCATGCACTGATCAGGAAGCTGATCATACACTGGTCACGTGATTGCGCATGCACTGATGACGTGGCTGATCATACAGTCATCACGTGGCTGATCATGCACTGATTACATGGCTGATCATGCACTGATCACGTAGCTATCATGCACTGATCACGTGACTGAACATGCAGGGGCCACGTGGCTTTCATGCACTAATCACGTGGCTGATCATACACTGATCAAGTGACTTATCATGCATTGATCACATGCCTGATCATTAACTGATCACGTGACTGATCATGCACTTATCACGTGACTGATCATGCACTCATCACCTGCCTGATCATGCACTGATCACATGGCTGATCATGCACTGATCACGAAGTTGATCATACACTGATCACGTGACTGTGCATGCACTCATCACGTGGCTGATCATACCCTAATCACGTGGCTGATCATGCACTGATCTCGAATCTGATCATACACTGATCACGTGACTGTGCATGCACTGTCCATGTGGTTTAACATGGAATGATCACGTGGCTGATCATGCACTGATCACGTGGCTGATAATGAACTGATCACGAAGCTGATCGTGCACTGATCCCGTGACTGTGGATGCACTGATCACCTGGCTGAACATGCAAAGATCACGTGGCTGATCATGCACTGATCACGTGGCTGATCATGCACTGATCACGTGGGAGATCACGCACTTATCACGTGGCTGATCATGCACTCTTCACGTGCCTGATCATGCACTGATCACGTGGCTGATCATGCACTGATCACGTGGCTGATAATGAACTGATCACGAAGCTGATCGTGCACTGATCCCGTGACTGTGGATGCACTGATCACCTGGCTGAACATGCAAAGATCACGTGGCTGATCATGCACTGATCACGTGGCTGATCATACAGTGATCACGTGGCTGATCATGCACTGATCACGTGGGTGATCATGCACTGATCACATGGCTGATCATACACTGATCACATGACTGATCATGCACTAATCACGTTGCGGATCATGCACTGATCATGAGGCTGTTCATGCACTCATCACGTGTCTGATCATACACTGATCACATTACTGAAAATGCACTGATCACGTGCCTGATCATGCACTGATCACGTGGCTCATCATGCACGGATCACGAAGCTGATCATACACTGATTACGTGACTGTGCATGCACTGATCACTTGGCTGATCTTGCACTGTTCATGTGCCTGACCATGCACTGAGGACGTGGTTGATCACACACTGATCATGTGGCTCTTCATGAACTAATCACGAAGCTGATCATACACTGATCACGTGACTGTGCATGCACTGATCACGTGCCTGATAATACACTGATCAGGAGACTGCACATGCACTGATCACGTGGCTGATCATGAACTGATCACGAAGCTGAACATGCACTGATCACGTGACTGTGGTTGCCCTGATCACGTGGCTGAACATGCAAAGATCACGTGGCTGATCATGCAATGATCACGTGGCTGATCATGCACTGATCACGTGCGAGATCACGCACTGATCACGTGGCTGATCATGCACTCTTCACCTGCCTGATCATGCACTGATCACATGGCTCATCATGCACTGATCACGAAGCTGATCATACACTGATTACGTTACTGTGCATGCACTGATCACTTGGCTGATCTTGCACTGTTCATGTGGCTGATCATGCATTGATCACGTGGTTGATCATTCACTGATCACGTGTCTGACAATGAACTAATCACGAAGCTGATCATACACTAATCACGTGGCTGATCATGCACTGACTACATGGCTGATCATGCACTGATCACGTAGCTATCATGCACTGATAACATGGCCATCATGCACTTATCACACGGCTGATCATACACTGATCATGAGGCTGTTCATGCACTCATCACGTGTCTGATCATACACTGATCACATTACGGATAATGCACTGAACACGTGCCTGATCATGCACTGATCACGTGGCTCATCATGCACTGATCACATGGCTCATCATGCACTGATGACCTGGCTGATCATGCACTGATAACCTTGCTTTCATACACGTATTACGTGACTGATCATGCAGTCTTCCTGTGCCTGATCATTCACTGATCACGTGGCTGACCATGCACTGATGACGAAGCTGATCATACCCTGATCACGTGACTGTGCATGCATGATCACGTGGCTGAACATGCAATGATCACGTGGCTGATCATGCACTGATCTCTTTGGAGATCATGCACTGATCACGTGGGTGATCATACACTCATCACATGCCTGGTCATGCACTGATCACGTGGCTGACCATGCACTGATGACGAAGCTGATCATGCACTGATCACGTGGCTGATCATGCACTGATTACGTGGGAGAGAATACACTGATCATGTGGCTGATCAGGCACTCTTCACGTGCCTGATGATGCACTGATCACGTGACTGTGCATGCTCTGATCACGTGGCTGAACATGCACTGATCACGTGGCTGACCATGCACTGATGACGAAGCTGATCATACCCTGATCACGTGACTGTGCATGCACTGATCACGTGGCTGAACATGCAATGATCACGTGGCTGATCATGCACTGATCTCTTTGGAGATCATGCACTGATCACGTAGGTGATCATACACTCATCACATGCCTGGTCATGCACTGATCACGTGGCTGATCATGCACTGATTACGTGGGAGAGAATACACTGATCATGTGGCTGATCAGGCACTCTTCACGTGCCTGATGATGCACTGATCACGTGGCTAACCATGCACTGATCACGAAGCTGATCATACACTGGTCACGTGACTGTGCATGCACTGATCACGTGGCTGAACATGCACTGATCACGTGGCTGATCATGCACTGATCACGTGGGAGATCATGCACTGGTCACCTGGCTGATCATGCACTCTTCATGTGCCTGATCATGCACTGATCACGTGACTGACCATGCACTTATCACGAAGCTGATCATGCATTGATCACGTGACTGTTAATGCACTGATCCCATGCTCATCATGAACTGATCACGTGACTGATCATGCAGGGGTCACGTGGCTATCATGCACTGATCACGTGGCTGACCATGCACTGATCACGAAGCTGATCATGCACTGATCACGTGACTGTGCATTCACTGATCACGTGGCTGAACATACAAAGATCACATGGCTGATCATGCACTGATCTCGAAGCTGTTCATACACTGATCACGTGACTGTGCATGCACTGATCACGTGGCTGAACATGCAATGATCACGTGGCTGACCATGCACTGATCACGTGGATGATCATGCACTCATCACGTACCTGATCATGCACTGATCACGTGGCTGATCATGCACTCATCACGTGCCTGATCATGCACTGATCACGTGGCTGACCATGCACTGATGACGAAGCTGATCATGCACTGATCACGTGGCTGATCATGCACTGATTACGTGGGAGAGCATACACTGATCATGTGGCTGATCAGGCACTCTTCACGTTCCTGATGATGCACTGATTACGTGGCTGACCATGCACTGAACAGGAGGCTGATCATACACTGATCACGTGGGAGATCATACACTGATCACATGGCTGATCATGCACTCTTCACCTGCCTGAACATGCACTGATCACGTGGCTGACCATGCACTGATCACGAAGCTGATCATTCACTGATCACTTGACTGTGCATGCACTGATCCCATGGCTCATCATGCACTGATCACGTGACTGATCATGCAGGGGTCACGTGGCTATCATGCACTGATCACGTGACTGTGCATGCACTGATCACGTGGCTGATCATGCACTGATCAGGAAGCTGTTCATACACTGGTCACGTGACTGTGCATGCACTGATGACGTGGCTGATCATACAGTGATCACGTGGCTGATCATGCACTGATTACATGGCTGATCATGCACTGATCACGTAGCTATCATGCACTGATCACGTGACTGATCATGCAGGGGTCACGTGGCTTTCATGCACTAATCACGTGGCTGATCATACACTGATCAAGTGACTGATCATGCATTGATCACATGCCTGATCATTAACTGATCACGTGACTGATCATGCACTTATCACGTGACTGATCATGCACTCATCACCTGCCTGATCATGCACTGATCACATGGCTGATCATGCACTGATCACGAAGTTGATCATACACTGATCACGTGACTGTGCATGCACTCATCACGTGGCTGATCATGCCCTAATCACGTGGCTGATCATGCACTGATAACTTTGCTATCATACACTGATCACATGACTGATCATGCACACTTGACGTGCCTGATCATGCACTGATCACGTGGCTGACCATGCACCGATCACGAAGCTGATCATACACTGATCACGTGACTGTGCATGCACTCATCACGTGGCTGATCATGCAATAATCACGTGGCTGATCATGCACTGATCACCTGGCTGATCATGCACAGATAACTTTGCTATCATACACTGATCACGTGACTGACCATGCACACTTGACGTGCCTGATCATGCACTGATCTCGTGGCTGACCATGCACTGATCACGAAGCTGATCATACACTGATCACGTGACTGTGCATGCACTGTCCATGTGGCTTAACATGGAATGAACACGTGGCTGATCATGCACTGATCACGTGGCTGATAATGAACTGATCACGAAGCTGATCGTGCACTGATCACGTGACTGTGGATGCACTGATCACGTGGATGAACATGCAAAGATCACGTGGCTGATCATGCACTGATCATGTGGCTGATCATGCACTGATCACGTGGGAGATCACGCACTTATCACGTGGCTGATCATGCACTCTTCACGTGCCTGATCATGCACTGATCACGAAGCTGATCATACACTGATCACGTGACTGTGCATGCACTGATCACGTGGCTGATCATACAGTGATCACGTGGCTGATCATGCACTAATCATGTTGCGGATCATGCCCTGATCACGCGGCTGATCATACACTGATCATGAGGCTGTTCATGCACTCATCACGTGTCTGATCATACACTGATCACATTACTGAAAATGCACTGATCACGTGCCTGATCATGCACTGATCACGTGGCTCATCATGCACTGATCACGAAGCTGATCATACACTGATTACGTGACTGTGCATGCACTGATCACTTGGCTGATCTTGCACTGTTCATGTGCCTGACCATGCACTGAGGACGTGGTTGATCACACACTGATCATGTGGCTCTTCATGAACTAATCACGAAGCTGATCATACATTGATCACGTGACTGTGCATGCACTGATCACGTGCCTGATAATACACTGATCAGGAGACTGCACATGCACTGATCACGTGGCTGATCATGAACTGATCACGAAGCTGAACATGCACTGATCACGTGACTGTGGTTGCCCTGATCACGTGGCTGAACATGCAAAGATCACGTGGCTGATCATGCAATGATCACGTGGCTGATCATGCACTGATCACGTGCGAGATCACGCACTGATCACGTGGCTGATCATGCACTCTTCACCTGCCTGATCATGCACTGATCACATGGCTCATCATGCACTGATCACGAAGCTGATCATACACTGATTACGTTACTGTGCATGCACTGATCACTTGGCTGATCTTGCACTGTTCATGTGGCTGATCATGCATTGATCACGTGGTTGATCATTCACTTATCACGTGTCTGACAATGAACTAATCACGAAGCTGATCATACACTAATCACGTGGCTGATCATGCACTGACTACATGGCTGATCATGCACTGATCACGTAGCTATCATGCACTGATAACATGGCCATCATGCACTTATCACACGGCTGATCATACACTGATCATGAGGCTGTTCATGCACTCATCACGTGTCTGATCATACACTGATCACATTACTGATAATGCACTGAACACGTGCCTGATCATGCACTGATCACGTGGCTCATCATGCACTGATCACGTGGCTCATCATGCACTGATCACCTGGCTGATCATGCACTGATAACCTTGCTTTCATACACGTATTACGTGACTGATCATGCAGTCTTCCTGTGCCTGATCATTCACTGATCACGTGGCTGACCATGCACTGATGACGAAGCTGATCATACCCTGATCACGTGACTGTGCATGCATGATCACGTGGCTGAACATGCAATGATCACGTGGCTGATCATGCACTGATCTCTTTGGAGATCATGCACTGATCACGTGGGTGATCATACACTCATCACATGCCTGGTCATGCACTGATCACGTGGCTGACCATGCACTGATGACGAAGCTGATCATGCACTGATCACGTGGCTGATCATGCACTGATTACGTGGGAGAGAATACACTGATCATGTGGCTGATCAGGCACTCTTCACGTGCCTGATGATGCACTGATCACGTGAATGTGCATGCTCTGATCACGTGGCTGAACATGCACTGATCACGTGGCTGATCATGCACTGATCACGTGGGAGATCATGCACTGGTCACCTGGCTGATCATGCACTCTTCACGTGCCTGATCATGCACTGATCACGTGACTGACCATGCACTGATCACGAAGCTGATCATGCATTGATCACGTGACTGTTCATGCACTGATCCCATGGCTCATCATGCACTGATCACGTGACTGATCATGCAGGGGTCACGTGGCTATCATGCACTGATCACGTGGCTGACCATGCACTGATCACGACGCTGATCATGCACTGATCACGTGACTGTGCATTCACTGATCACCTGGCTGAACATACAATGATCACATGGCTGATAATGCACTGATCTCGAAGCTGTTCATACACTGATCACGTGACTGTGCATGCACTGATCACGTGGCTGAACATGCAATGATCACGTGGCTGACCATGCACTGATCACGTGGATGATCATGCACTCATCACGTGCCTGATCATGCACTGATCACGTGGCTGATCATGCACTCATCACGTGCCTGATCATGCACTGATCACGTGGCTGACCATGCACTGATGACGAAGCTGATCATGCACTGATCACGTGGCTGATCATGCACTGATTACGTGGGAGAGCATACACTGATCATGTGGCTGATCAGGCACTCTTCACGTTCCTGATGATGCACTGATTACGTGGCTGACCATGCACTGAACACGAGGCTGATCATACACTGATCACGTGACTGTGCATGCTCTGATCACGTGGCTGAACATGCACTGATCACGTGGCTGATCATGCACTGATCACGTGGGAGATCATACACTGATCACATGGCTGATCATGCACTCTTCACCTGCCTGAACATGCACTGATCACGTGGCTGACCATGCACTGATCACGAAACTGATAATTCACTGATCACTTGACTGTGCATGCACTGATCCCATGGCTCATCATGCACTGATCACGTGACTGATCATGCAGGGGTCACGTGGCTATCATGCACTGATCACGTGGCTGGTCATACACTGATCACGGGGCTGACCATGCACCGATCACGAAGCTGATCATACACTGATCACGTGACTGTGCATGCACTGACCATATGGCTGAACATGCAGTGATCACGTGGCTGATCATGCACTGATCACCTGGCTGATCATGCACAGATAACTTTGCTATCATACACTGATCACGTGACTGATCATGCACACTTGACGTGCCTGATCATGCACTGATCTCGTGGCTGACCATGCACTGATCACGAAGCTGATCATACACTGATCACGTGACTGTGTATGCACTGTCCATGTGGCTGAACATGCAATGATCACGTGGCTGATAATGCACTGATCACGTGGCTGATCATGCACTGATCATGAAACTGATCATACACTTATCACGTGATTGTGCATTCTCTGATCACGTGGCTGAACATGCACTGATCATGTGGGTGATCATGCACTGATCACATGGCTGATCATACACTGATCACATGACTGATCATGCACTAAACACGTTGCGGATCATGCACAGATCACGCGGCTGATCCTACACTGATCATGAGGCTGTTCATGCACTCATCACGTGTCTGATCATACACTGATAACATTACGGATAATGCACTGAACACGTGCCTGATCATGCACTGATCACGTGGCTCATCATGCACTGATCACATGGCTCATCATGCACTGATCACCTGGCTGATCATGCACTGATAACCTTGCTTTCATACACGTATTACGTGACTGATCATGCAGTCTTCCTGTGCCTGATCATTCACTGATCACGTGGCTGACCATGCACTGATGACGAAGCTGATCATACCCTGATCACGTGACTGTGCATGCATGATCACGTGGCTGAACATGCAATGATCACGTGGCTGATCATGCACTGATCTCTTTGGAGATCATGCACTGATCACGTGGGTGATCATACACTCATCACATGCCTGGTCATGCACTGATCACGTGGCTGACCATGCACTGATGACGAAGCTGATCATGCACTGATCACGTGGCTGATCATGCACTGATTACGTGGGAGAGAATACACTGATCATGTGGCTGATCAGGCACTCTTCACGTGCCTGATGATGCACTGATCACGTGACTGTGCATGCTCTGATCACGTGGCTGAACATGCACTGATCACGTGGCTGACCATGCACTGATGACGAAGCTGATCATACCCTGATCACGTGACTGTGCATGCACTGATCACGTGGCTGAACATGCAATGATCACGTGGCTGATCATGCACTGATCTCTTTGGAGATCATGCACTGATCACGTAGGTGATCATACACTCATCACATGCCTGGTCATGCACTGATCACGTGGCTGATCATGCACTGATTACGTGGGAGAGAATACACTGATCATGTGGCTGATCAGGCACTCTTCACGTGCCTGATGATGCACTGATCACGTGGCTAACCATGCACTGATCACGAAGCTGATCATACACTGGTCACGTGACTGTGCATGCACTGATCACGTGGCTGAACATGCACTGATCACGTGGCTGATCATGCACTGATCACGTGGGAGATCATGCACTGGTCACCTGGCTGATCATGCACTCTTCATGTGCCTGATCATGCACTGATCACGTGACTGACCATGCACTTATCACGAAGCTGATCATGCATTGATCACGTGACTGTTAATGCACTGATCCCATGCTCATCATGAACTGATCACGTGACTGATCATGCAGGGGTCACGTGGCTATCATGCACTGATCACGTGGCTGACCATGCACTGATCACGAAGCTGATCATGCACTGATCACGTGACTGTGCATTCACTGATCACGTGGCTGAACATACAAAGATCACATGGCTGATCATGCACTGATCTCGAAGCTGTTCATACACTGATCACGTGACTGTGCATGCACTGATCACGTGGCTGAACATGCAATGATCACGTGGCTGACCATGCACTGATCACGTGGATGATCATGCACTCATCACGTACCTGATCATGCACTGATCACGTGGCTGATCATGCACTCATCACGTGCCTGATCATGCACTGATCACGTGGCTGACCATGCACTGATGACGAAGCTGATCATGCACTGATCACGTGGCTGATCATGCACTGATTACGTGGGAGAGCATACACTGATCATGTGGCTGATCAGGCACTCTTCACGTTCCTGATGATGCACTGATTACGTGGCTGACCATGCACTGAACAGGAGGCTGATCATACACTGATCACGTGGGAGATCATACACTGATCACATGGCTGATCATGCACTCTTCACCTGCCTGAACATGCACTGATCACGTGGCTGACCATGCACTGATCACGAAGCTGATCATTCACTGATCACTTGACTGTGCATGCACTGATCCCATGGCTCATCATGCACTGATCACGTGACTGATCATGCAGGGGTCACGTGGCTATCATGCACTGATCACGTGACTGTGCATGCACTGATCACGTGGCTGATCATGCACTGATCAGGAAGCTGTTCATACACTGGTCACGTGACTGTGCATGCACTGATGACGTGGCTGATCATACAGTGATCACGTGGCTGATCATGCACTGATTACATGGCTGATCATGCACTGATCACGTAGCTATCATGCACTGATCACGTGACTGATCATGCAGGGGTCACGTGGCTTTCATGCACTAATCACGTGGCTGATCATACACTGATCAAGTGACTGATCATGCATTGATCACATGCCTGATCATTAACTGATCACGTGACTGATCATGCACTTATCACGTGACTGATCATGCACTCATCACCTGCCTGATCATGCACTGATCACATGGCTGATCATGCACTGATCACGAAGTTGATCATACACTGATCACGTGACTGTGCATGCACTCATCACGTGGCTGATCATGCCCTAATCACGTGGCTGATCATGCACTGATAACTTTGCTATCATACACTGATCACATGACTGATCATGCACACTTGACGTGCCTGATCATGCACTGATCACGTGGCTGACCATGCACCGATCACGAAGCTGATCATACACTGATCACGTGACTGTGCATGCACTCATCACGTGGCTGATCATGCAATAATCACGTGGCTGATCATGCACTGATCACCTGGCTGATCATGCACAGATAACTTTGCTATCATACACTGATCACGTGACTGACCATGCACACTTGACGTGCCTGATCATGCACTGATCTCGTGGCTGACCATGCACTGATCACGAAGCTGATCATACACTGATCACGTGACTGTGCATGCACTGTCCATGTGGCTTAACATGGAATGAACACGTGGCTGATCATGCACTGATCACGTGGCTGATAATGAACTGATCACGAAGCTGATCGTGCACTGATCACGTGACTGTGGATGCACTGATCACGTGGATGTACATGCAAAGATCACGTGGCTGATCATGCACTGATCATGTGGCTGATCATGCACTGATCACGTGGGAGATCACGCACTTATCACGTGGCTGATCATGCACTCTTCACGTGCCTGATCATGCACTGATCACGAAGCTGATCATACACTGGTCACGTGACTGTGCATGCACTGATCACGTGGCTGATCATACAGTGATCACGTGGCTGATCATGCACTAATCATGTTGCGGATCATGCCCTGATCACGCGGCTGATCATACACTGATCATGAGGCTGTTCATGCACTCATCACGTGTCTGATCATACACTGATCACATTACTGAAAATGCACTGATCACGTGCCTGATCATGCACTGATCACGTGGCTCATCATGCACTGATCACGAAGCTGATCATACACTGATTACGTGACTGTGCATGCACTGATCACTTGGCTGATCTTGCACTGTTCATGTGCCTGACCATGCACTGAGGACTTGGTTGATCACACACTGATCATGTGGCTCTTCATGAACTAATCACGAAGCTGATCATACACTGATCACGTGACTGTGCATGCACTGATCACGTGCCTGATAATACACTGATCAGGAGACTGCACATGCACTGATCTCGTGGCTGATCATGAACTGATCACGAAGCTGAACATGCACTGATCACGTGACTGTGGTTGCCCTGATCACGTGGCTGAACATGCAAAGATCACGTGGCTGATCATGCAATGATCACGTGGCTGATCATGCACTGATCACGTGCGAGATCACGCACTGATCACGTGGCTGATCATGCACTCTTCACCTGCCTGATCATGCACTGATCACATGGCTCATCATGCACTGATCACGAAGCTGATCATACACTGATTACGTTACTGTGCATGCACTGATCACTTGGCTGATCTTGCACTGTTCATGTGGCTGATCATGCATTGATCACGTGGTTGATCATTCACTTATCACGTGTCTGACAATGAACTAATCACGAAGCTGATCATACACTAATCACGTGGCTGATCATGCACTGACTACATGGCTGATCATGCACTGATCACGTAGCTATCATGCACTGATAACATGGCCATCATGCACTTATCACACGGCTGATCATACACTGATCATGAGGCTGTTCATGCACTCATCACGTGTCTGATCATACACTGATCACATTACTGATAATGCACTGAACACGTGCCTGATCATGCACTGATCACGTGGCTCATCATGCACTGATCACGTGGCTCATCATGCACTGATCACCTGGCTGATCATGCACTGATAACCTTGCTTTCATACACGTATTACGTGACTGATCATGCAGTCTTCCTGTGCCTGATCATTCACTGATCACGTGGCTGACCATGCACTGATGACGAAGCTGATCATACCCTGATCACGTGACTGTGCATGCACTGATCACGTGGCTGAACATGCAATGATCACGTGGCTGATCATGCACTGATCTCTTTGGAGATCATGCACTGATCACGTGGGTGATCATACACTCATCACATGCCTGGTCATGCACTGATCACGTGGCTGACCATGCACTGATGACGAAGCTGATCATGCACTGATCACGTGGCTGATCATGCACTGATTACGTGGGAGAGAATACACTGATCATGTGGCTGATCAGGCACTCTTCACGTGCCTGATGATGCACTGATCACGTGACTGTGCATGCTTTGATCACGTGGCTGAACATGCACTGATCACGTGGCTGATCATGCACTGATCACGTGGGAGATCATGCACTGGTCACCAGGCTGATCATGCACTCTTCACGTGCCTGATCATGCACTGATCACGTGACTGACCATGCACTGATCACGAAGCTGATCATGCATTGATCACGTGACTGTTCATGCACTGATCCCATGGCTCATCATGCACTGATCACGTGACTGATCATGCAGGGGTCACGTGGCTATCATGCACTGATCACGTGGCTGACCATGCACTGATCACGACGCTGATCATGCACTGATCACGTGACTGTGCATTCACTGATCACGTGGCTGAACATACAAAGATCACATGGCTGATCATGCACTGATCACGTGGATGATCATGCACTCATCACGTGCCTGATCATGCACTGATCACGTGGCTGATCATGCACTCATCACGTGCCTGATCATGCACTGATCACGTGGCTGATCATGCACTCATCACGTGCCTGATCATGCACTGATCACGTAGCTGACCATGCACTGATGACGAAGCTGATCATGCACTGATCACGTGGCTGATCATGCACTGATTACGTGGGAGAGCATACACTGATCATGTGGCTGATCAGGCACTCTTCACGTTCCTGATGATGCACTGATTACGTGGCTGACCATGCACTGAACACGAGGCTGATCATACACTGATCACGTGACTGTGCATGCTCTGATCACGTGGCTGAACATGCACTGATCACGTGGCTGATCATGCACTGATCACGTGGGAGATCATACACTGATCACATGGCTGATCATGCACTCTTCACCTGCCTGAACATGCACTGATCACGTGGCTGACCATGCACTGATCACGAAGCTGATCATTCACTGATCACTTGACTGTGCATGCACTGATCCCATGGCTCATCATGCACTGATCACGTGACTGATCATGCAGGGGTCACGTGGCTATCATGCACTGATCACGTGGCTGGTCATACACTGATCACGGGGCTGACCATGCACCGATCACGAAGCTGATCATACACTGATCACGTGACTGTGCATGCACTGACCATGTGGCTGAACATGCAGTGATCACGTGGCTGATCATGCACTGATCACCTGGCTGATCATGCACAGATAACTT
>NW_020868142.1:0-47432 GCF_003369695.1 Bos indicus x Bos taurus
CCAGCTGAGCCTGTGACACCTGCCCGCTCATCTGCTTGATAATCGCCAGCTGAGCCCGTGGACACCTTCGCTCATCTGCTTGATAATCGCCAGCTGAGCCGTGGACACCTGCCCGCTCATCTGCTTGATAATCGCCAGCTGAGCCACGCGACACCTGCCCGCTCATCTGCTTGATAATCGCCAGCTGAGCCTCGCACACCTGCCCGCTCATCTGCTTGATAATCGCCAGCTGAGCCCGTGACACCTGCCCGATCATCTGCTTGATAATCGCCAGCTGAGCCCGTGACACCTGCCCGCTCATCTGCTTGATAATCGCCAGCTGAGCCGCGCGACACCTGCCGCTCATCTGCTTGATAATCGCCAGCTGAGCCGTGTGACACCTGCCCGATCATCTGCTTGATAATCGCCACTGAGCCACGTGACACCTTGCCCGCTCATCTGCTTGATAATCGCCAGCTGAGCCGTGTGACACCTGCCCGATCATCTGCTTGATAATCGCCAGCTGAGCCGGGCGACACCTGCCCGCTCATCTGCTTGATAATCGCCAGCTGAGCCCCGTGACACCTGCCCGCTCATCTGCTTGATAATCGCCAGCTGAGCCGTGGACACCTGCCCGCTCATCTGCTTGATAATCGCCAGCTGAGCCACGCGACACCTGCCCGCTCATCTGCTTGATAATCGCCAGCTGAGCCGTGCGACACCTGCCCGATCATCTGCTTGATAATCGCCAGCTGAGCCCTCGACACCTGCCCGCTCATCTGCTTGATAATCGCCAGCTGAGCCGGTGCGACACCTGCCCGCTCATCTGCTTGATAATCGCCAGCTGAGCCGTGTGACACCTGCCGATCATCTGCTTGATAATCGCCAGCTGAGACACGCGACACCTGCCCGCTCATCTGCTTGATAATCGCCAGCTGAGCCGTGTGACACCTGCCCGCTCATCTGCTTGATAATCGCCAGCTGAGTCCGCGACACCTGCCCGCTCATCTGCTTGATAATCGCCAGCTGAGCCGTGCGACACCTGCCCGCTCATCTGCTTGATAATCGCCAGCTGAGCGCTCGACACCTGCCCGCTCATCTGCTTGATAATCGCCAGCTGAGCCGGTGACACCTGCCCGCTCATCTGCTTGATAATCGCCAGCTGAGCCGTGTGACACCTGCCCGCTCATCTGCTTGATAATCGCCAGCATGAGCCGCGTGACACCTGCCCGCTCATCGGCTTAATAATGGCCAGCTGAGTCGAGTGAAACCTGCCCGCCTCATCTGCTTGATAATCGCAACTGAGCCGCTCGACACTTCCCGCTCATCTGCTTGATAATCGCCAGCTGAGCCGCTCGACACCTTCCCGCTCATCTGCTTGATTAATCGCCAGCTGAGCCGATGTGAGCACCTGCCCGTGCATCACTTGATAATCGCCAGCTGAGCCGCGTGACACCTGCCCGCTCATCTGCTTGATAATCGCCAGCTGAGCCGTGCGACACCTGCCCGCTCATCTGCTTGATAATCGCCAGCTGAGCTGCGTGACACCTGCCCGTTCATCTGCTTGATAATCGCCAGCTGAGCCGTGGGACACCTTGCCCGCTCATCTGCTTGATGATCGACAGCTGAGCCGCGTGACACCTGCCCGCTCATCTGCTTGATAATCGCCAGCTGAGCCGCGCGACACCTGCCGCTCATCTGCTTGATAATCGCCAGCTGAGCCGTGTGACACCCCCGATCATCTGCTTGATAATCGCCAGCTGAGCCGCGACACCTTGCCCGCTCATCTGCTTGATAATCGCCAGCTGAGCCGTGTGACACCTGCCCGATCATCTGCTTGATAATCGCCAGCTGAGCCCTCGACACCTGCCCGCTCATCTGCTTGATAATCGCCAGCTGAGCCGTGTGACCCTGCCCGCTCATCTGCTTGATAATCGCCAGCTGAGCCGCTGTGACACTTGCCCGATCATCTGCTTGATAATCGCCAGCTGAGCCACGTGACACCTGCCCGCTCATCTGCTTGATAATGCCAGCTGAGCGACCGAACAGCTTCCCGCTCATCAGCTTGAACGCCATCTGAGCCCTTGTGACACCCGCTCCGATCATTGCTTGATAATCGCCAGCTGAGCGACGTGACACCTTCCCATTCTTCTGCTTGAATAATCGACTATCTGAGCCGTTGACACCTGCCCGATCATCTGCTTGATAAATCGCCCAGCTGAGCCACTCGACACCTGCCTGCTCATCTGCTTGATAATCACCAGCTGAGCAAGTGACACCTGCCCGCTCACCTGCTTGGTGATCGCCAGCTGAGCCGTGCGTCACCTGCCGATTCATCTGCTTGATAATCGCCATCTGAGCCGTGTGTGACGGTTGCCCGATCATCTGCTTGATAATCGCCAGCTGAGCCACGTGACACCTGCCCGATCATCTGCTTGATAATCGCCAGCTGAGCCGCGCGACACCTGCCCGCCTCATCTGCTGATAATCGCCAGCTGAGCTGCGCGACAGCTGCCTGCTCATCTGCCTATGATATCGGTCAGCTGAGTCGCGAGACACGTGCCTGCCTCATCTGCTTGATTAATCGCCATCTGAGTCCGGGCGAACCCTGCCTGCTCATCTGCTTGATAATCGCCATCTGAGCCGGGCGAACCCTGCCCGCTCATCTGCTTGATAATCGCCATCTGAGCCGTGTGACGCTTGCCCGATCATCTGCTTGATAATGCCAGCTGAGACACGCGACACCTACCCGCATACCACTTGATAATCGCCAGCTGAGCCGCGTTACACCTGCCCGCTCATCTGCTTGATAATCGCTAGCTGAGCCGCGTGACACCTGCCCGATCTTCCGCTTGATGATCGCCAGCTGAGCTTGTGACACCTGCCCGCTCATCTGCTTGATAATCGCCAGATGACCCGCCGGACACCTGCCCGCTCATCTGCTTGATAATCGCCACCTGAGCTGCGTGACCCCTGCCCGTTCATCTGCTTGATAATCGCCAGCTGAGCCGTGGGACACCTGCCCGCTCATCTGCTTGATGATCGACAGCTGAACCGTGGGACACCTGCCTGATCATCTGCTTGATAATCGGCAGCTGAGTCGCGAGACACGTGCCTGCTCATCTGCTTGATAATTGCCATCTGAGCCGTGTGACACCTGCCCGATCATCTGCTTGATAATCGCCAGCTGAGCCACTCGACACCTGCCTGCTCATCTGCTTGATAATCGCCAGCTGAGCCTCGTGACACCTGCCTGATCATCTGCTTGATAATCACCAGCTGTGACCCGCGACACCTGCCCGCTCATCGGCTTAATAATGGCCAGCTGAGTCGAGTGAAACCTGTCCACTCATCTGCTTGATAATCGCCAACTGAGCCGCTCGACACCTTCCCGCTCATCTGCTTGATAATCGCCAGCTGAGCCG
The DNA here is from genome assembly GCF_003369695.1 of Bos indicus x Bos taurus. Classification (NCBI taxonomy): domain Eukaryota; kingdom Metazoa; phylum Chordata; class Mammalia; order Artiodactyla; family Bovidae; genus Bos; species Bos indicus x Bos taurus. The sequence goes on from NW_020868142.1 coordinate 3,405, forward strand.
CTCGACACCTTCCCGCTCATCTGCGTGATAATCGCCAGCTGAGCCGTGTGACACCTGCCCGCTCATCTGCTTGATAATCGCCAGCTGAGCCGTGGGACACCTGCCCGCTCATCTGCTTGATAATCGCCAGCTGAGCTGCGTGACACCTGCCCGTTCATCTGCTTGATAATCGCCAGCTGAGCCGTGGGACACCTGCCCGCTCATCTGCTTGATGATCGACAGCTGAACCGTGGGACACCTGCCTGATCATCTGTTTGATAATCGGCAGCTGAGTCGCGAGACACCGTGCCTGCTCATCTGCTTGATAATCGCCATCTGAGCCTTGTGACACCTGCCCGATCATCTGCTTGATAATCGCCAGCTGAGCCCCTTGAAACCTGCCCTCTCATCTGCTTGATAATCGCCAGCTGAGCGACGTGACACCTTCCCGTTCTTCTGCTTGATAATCGCTATCTGAGCCGTGTGACACCTGCCCGATCATCTGCTTGATAATCGCCAGCTGAGCCACTCGACACCTGCCTGCTCATCTGCTTGATAATCGCCAGCTGAGCCTCGCGACACCTGCCCGATCATCTGCTTGATAATCGCCAGCTGAGCCGTGTGACACCTGCCCGCTCATCTGCTTGATAATCGCCAGCTGAGCCGCTCGACAGCTGCCTGCTCATCTGCTTGATAATCGGCAGCTGAGTCGCGAGACACGTGCCTGCTCATCTGCTTGATAATCACCATCTGAGCCTTGTGACACCTGCCCGATCATCTGCTTGATAATCGCCAGCTGAGCGACGCAACAGCTTCCCACTCATCAGCTTGATAATCGCCATCTGAGCCTTGTAACACCCGCCCGATCATCTGCATGATAATCGCCAGGTGAGCAACGTGACACCTTCCCAATCTTCTGCTTGATAATCGCTATCTGAGCCGTGTGACACCTGCCCGATCATCTGCTTGATAATCGCCAGCTGAGCCACTCGACACCTGCCTGCTCATCTGCTTGATAATCGCCAGCTGAGCCTCGCGACACCTGCCTGACCATCTGCTTGATAATCGCCAGCTTAGCCTCGCGACACCTGCCCGATCATCTGCTTGATAATCGCCAGCTGAGCCCTGTGACACCTGCCCGCTCATCTGCTTGATAATCGCCAGCTGAGCCGCGAGACACCTGCCCGCTCATCTGCTTGATAATCGCCATCTGAGCCGTGTGACACCTGCCCGATCATCTGCTTGATAATCTCGAAATGAGCCACGTGACACCTGCCTGCTCATCTGCTTGATAATCGCCAGCTGAGTCGTGCGACACCTGCCCGATCATCTGCTTGATAATCGCCAGCTGAGCCGGGCAAACCCTGCCCGCTCCTCTGCTTGATAATCGCCAGCTGAGCCCCGCGACACCTGCCCGCTCACCTGCTTGGTGATCGCCAGCTGAGCCGTGTGTCACCTGCCCGATCATCTGCTTGATAATCGCCAGCTGAGACACTCGACACCTTCCCGCTCATCTGCTTGATAATCGCCATCTGAGCCGTGTGACACCTGCCCGATCATCTGCTTGATAATCGCCAGCTGAGTCCCTCGACACCTGCCCGCTCATCTGCTTGATAATCGCCAGCTGAGCCGTGGGACACCTGCCCGCTCATCTGCTTGGTGATCGCCAGCTGAGCCGTGTGTCACCTGCCCGATCATCTGCTTGATAATCTCCAGCTGAGACACTCGACACCTTCCCGCTCATCTGCTTGATAATCGCCATCTGAGCCGTGTGACACCTGCCCGATCATCTGCTTGATAATCGCCAGCTGAGTCCCTCGACACCTGCCCGCTCATCTGCTTGATAATCGCCAGCTGAGCCGTGGGACACCTGCCCGCTCATCTGCTTGATATTCGCCAGCTGAGCCGCTCCCCACCTTCCCGCTCATCTGCTTGATAATCGCCAGCTGAGCCGTGGGACACCTGCCCGCTCATCTGCTTGATATTCGCCAGCTGAGCCGTGTGACACCTGCCCGCTCATCCATTGATAATCGCCAGCTGAGCCGCGTGACACCTGCCCGCTCATCGGCTTAATAATGGCCACCTGAGTCGAGTGAAACCTGCCCGCTCATCTGCTTGATAATCGCCAACTGAGCCGCTCGACACCTTCCCGCTCATCTGCTTGATAATCGCCAGCTGAGCCGCTCGACACCTTCCCGCTCATCTGCTTGATAATCGCCAGCTGAGCCGTGTGACACCTGCCCGCTCATCCACTTGATAATCGCCAGCTGAGCCGCGTGACACCTGCCCGCTCATCTGCTTGATGATCGCCAGCTGAGCCGTGGGACACCTGCCCGCTCATCTGCTTGATAATCGCCAGCTGAGCTGCGTGACACCTGCCCGTTCATCTGCTTGATAATCGCCAGCTGAGCCGTGGGACACCTGCCCGCTCATCTGCTTGATGATCGACAGCTGAACCGTGTGACACCTGCCTGCTCATCTGCTTGATAATCGCCAGATGACCCGCGCGACACCTGCCCGCTCACCTGCTTGGTGATCGCCAGCTGAGCCGTGTGTCACCTGCCCGATCATCTGCTTGATAATCGCCAGCTGAGACACGCGACACCTTCCCGTTCATCTGCTTGATAATCGCCATCTGAGCCGCGTGACACCTGCCCGATCATCTGCTTGATAATCGCCAGCTGAGTCCCTCGACACCTGCCCGCTCATCTGCTTGATAATCGCCAGCTGAGCCGGGCGAACCCTGCCCGCTCATCTGCTTGATAATCGCCATCTGAGCCGTGTGACGCTTGCCCGATCATCTGCTTGATAATCTCCAGCTGAGCCACGTGACACCTGCCCGATCATCTGCTTGATAATGGCCAGCTGAGCGACGCGACAGCTTCCCGCTCATCAGCTTGATAATCGCCATCTGAGCCTTGTGACACCCGCCCGATCATCTGCTTGATAATCGCCAGCTGAGCGACGTGACACCTTCCCATTCTTCTGCTTGATAATCGCTATCTGAGCCGTGTGACACCTGCCCGATCATCTGCTTGATAATCGCCAGCTGAGCCACTCGACACCTGCCTGCTCATCTGCTTGATAATCGCCAGCTGAGCCACGTGACACCTGCCCGCTCACCTGCTTGGTGATCGCCAGCTGAGCCGTGTGTCACCTGCCCGATCATCTGCTTGATAATCGCCATCTGAGCCGTGTGACGCTTGCCCGATCATCTGCTTGATAATCGCCAGCTGAGCCACGTGACACCTGCCCGATCATCTGCTTGATAATCGCCAGCTGAGCCGCGCGACACCTGCCCGCTCATCTGCTTGATAATCGCCAGCTGAGCCGCGCGACAGCTGCCTGCTCATCTGCTTGATAATCGGCAGCTGAGTCGCGAGACACGTGCCTGCTCATCTGCTTGATAATCGCCATCTGAGCCGGGCGAACCCTGCCCGCTCATCTGCTTGATAATCGCCATCTGAGCCGTGTGACGCTTGCCCGATCATCTGCTTGATAATCGCCAGCTGAGACACGCGACACCTTCCCGCTCATCTGCTTGATAATCGCCATCTGAGCCGTGTGACACCTGCCCGATCATCTGCTTGATAATCGGCAGCAGAGTCCCTCGACACCTGCCCGCTCATCTGCTTGATAATCGCCAGATGACCCGCCGACACCTGCCGCTAATCGCCACCTGAGCTGCGTGACCCCTGCCCGTTCATCTGCTTGATAATCGCCAGCTGAGCCGTGGGACACCTGCCCGCTCATCTGCTTGATGATCGACAGCTGAACCGTGGGACACCTACCCGCTCATCCACTTTGATAATCGCCAGCTGAGCCGCGTTACACCTGCCCGCTCATCTGCTTGATAATCGCCACCTGAGCTGCGTGACCCCTGCCCGTTCATCTGCTTGATAATCGCCAGCTGAGCCGTGGGACACCTGCCCGCTCAACTGCTTGATATTCGCCAGCTGAGCCGTGTGACACCTAACCGCTCATCCACTTGATAATCGCCAGCTGAGCCGCGTTACACCTGCCCGCTCATCTGCTTGATAATCGCCACCTGAGCTGCGTGACCCCTGCCCGTTCATCTGCTTGATAATCGCCAGCTGAGCCGTGGGACACCTGCCCGCTCATCTGCTTGATGATCGACAGCTGAACCGTGGGACACCTACCCGCTCATCCACTTGATAATCGCCAGCTGAGCCGCGTTACACCTGCCCGCTCATCTGCTTGATAATCGCCACCTGAGCTGCGTGACCCCTGCCCGTTCATCTGCTTGATAATCGCCAGCTGAGCCGTGGGACACCTGCCCGCTCATCTGCTTGATGATCGACAGTTGAACCGTGGGACACCTACCCGCTCATCCACTTGATAATCGCCAGCTGAGCCGCGTTACACCTGCCCGCTCATCTGCTTGATAATCGCCACCTGAGCTGCGTGACCCCTGCCCGTTCATCTGCTTGATAATCGCCAGCTGAGCCGTGGGACACCTGCCCGCTCAACTGCTTGATATTCGCCAGCTGAGCCGTGTGACACCTACCCGCTCATCCACTTGATAATCGCCAGCTGAGCCGCGTGACACCTGCCCGATCTTCCGCTTGATGATCGCCAGCTGAGCTTGTGACACCTGCCCGCTCATCTGCTTGATAATCGCCAGATGACCCGCCGGACACCTGCCCGCTCATCTGCTTGATAATCGCCACCTGAGCTGCGTGACCCCTGCCCGTTCATCTGCTTGATAATCGCCAGCTGAGACGTGGGACACCTGCCCGCTCATCTGCTTGATGATCGACAGCTGAACCCTGGGACACCTGCCTGATCATCTGCTTGATAATCGGCAGCTGAGTCGCGAGACACGTGCCTGCACATCTGCTTGATAATTGCCATCTGAGCCGTGTGACACCTGCCCGATCATCTGCTTGATAATCGCCAGCTGAGCCACTCGACACCTGCCTGCTCATCTGCTTGATAATCGCCAGCTGAGCCTCGTGACACCTGCCTGATCATCTGCTTGATAATCGCCAGCTGTGACCCGCGACACCTGCCCGCTCATCGGCTTAATAATGGCCAGCTGAGTCGAGTGAAACCTGCCCACTCATCTGCTTGATAATCGCCAACTGAGCCGCTCGACACCTTCCCGCTCATCTGCTTGATAATCGCCAGCTGAGCCGCTCGACACCTTCCCGCTCATCTGCGTGATAATCGCCAGCTGAGCCGTGTGACACCTGCCCGCTCATCTGCTTGATAATCGCCAGCTGAGCCGTGGGACACCTGCCCGCTCATCTGCTTGATAATCGCCAGCTGAGCTGCGTGACACCTGCCCGTTCATCTGCTTGATAAACGCCAGCTGAGCCGTGGGACACCTGCCCGCTCATCTGCTTGATGATCTACACCTGAACCGTGGGACACCTGCCTGATCATCTGCTTGATAATCGGCAGCTGAGTCGCGAGACACCTGCCTGCTCATCTGCTTGATAATCGCCATCTGAGCCTTGTGACACCTGCCCGATCATCTGCTTGATAATCGCCAGGTGAGCCCCTCGAAACCTGCCCTCTAATCTGCTTGATAATCGCCAGCTGAGCGACGTGACACCTTCCCGTTCTTCTGCTTGATAATCGCTATCTGAGCCGTGTGACACCTGCCCGATCATCTGCTTGATAATCGCCAGCTGAGCCACTCGACACCTGCCTGCTCATCTGCTTGATAATCGCCAGCTGAGCCTCGCGACACCTGCCCGATCATCTGCTTGATAATCGCCAGCTGAGCCACTCGACACCTGCCTGCTCATCTGCTTGATAATCGCCAGCTGAGCCTCGCGACACCTGCCTGATCATCTGCTTGATAATCGCCAGCTGAGCCTCGCGACACCTGCCCGATCATCTGCTTGATAATCGCCAGCTGAGCCTCGCGACACCTGCCCGATCATCTGCTTGATAATCGCCAGCTGAGCCCTGTGACACCTGCCCGCTCATCTGCTTGATAATCGCCAGCTGAGCCGCGAGACACCTGCCCGCTCATCTGCTTGATAATCGCCATCTGAGCAGTGTGACACCTGCCCGATCATCTGCTTGATAATCTCGAAATGAGCCACGTGACACCTGCCTGCTCATCTGCTTGATAATCGCCAGCTGAGTCGTGCGACACCTGCCCGATCATCTGCTTGATAATCGCCAGCTGAGCCGGGCGAACCCTGCCCGCTCCTCTGCTTGATAATCGCCAGCTGAGCCGGGCGAACCCTGCCCGCTCATCTGATTGATAATCGCCATCTGAGCCGTGTGACGCTTGCCCGATCATCTGCTTGATAATCGCCAGCTGAGCCACGTGACACCTGCCCGATCATCTGCTTGATAATCGCCAGCTGAGCCGGGCGAACCCTGCCCGCTCCTCTGCTTGATAATCGCCAGGTGAGCGACGTGACACCTTCTCGTTCTTCTGCTTGATAATCGCTATCTGAGCCGTGTGACACCTGCCCGATCATCTGCTTGATAATCGCCAGCTGAGCCACTCGACACCTGCCTGCTCATCTGCTTGATAATCGCCAGCTGAGCCTCGCGACACCTGCCCGATCATCTGCTTGATAATCGCCAGCTGAGCCTCGCGACACCTGCCCGATCATCTGCTTGATAATCGCCAGCTGAGCCGTGTGACACCTGCCCGCTCATCTGCTTGATAATCGCCAGCTGAGCCGCGCGACAGCTGCCTGCTCATCTGCTTGATAATCGGCAGCTGAGTCGCGAGACACGTGCCTGCTCATCTGCTTGATAATCGCCATCTGAGCCTTGTGACACCTGCCCGATCATCTGGTTGATAATCGCCAGCTGAGCCACTCGACACCTGCCTGCTCATCTGCTTGATAATCGCCAGCTGAGCCTCGCGACACCTGCCCGCTCATCTGCTTGATAATCGCCATCTGAGCCGTGTGACGCTTGCCCGATCATCTGCTTGATAATCGCCAGCTGAGCCACGTGACACCTGCCCGATCATCTGCTTGATAATCGCCAGCTGAGCCGGGCGAACCCTGCCCGCTCCTCTGCTTGATAATCGCCATCTGAGCCGTGTGACGATTGCCCGATCATCTGCTTTATAATCGCCAGCTGAGCCACGTGACACCTGCCCGATCATCTGCTTGATAATCGCCAGCTGAGCCGGGCGAACCCTGCCCGCTCCTCTGCTTAATAATCGCCAGCTGAGCCCCGCGACACCTGCCCGCTCATCTGTTTGATAATCGCCAGCTGAGCCCCGCGACACCTGCCCGCTCACCTGCTTGGTGATCGCCAGAGGAGCCGTGTGTCACCTGCCCGATCATCTGCTTGATAATCGCCAGCTGAGACACGCGACACCTGCCCGATCATCTGCTTGATAATCGCCAGCTGAGCCCCGCGACATCTGCCCGCTCATCTGCTTGATAATCGCCAGCTGTGACCCGCGACACCTGCCCGCTCATCGGCTTAATAATGGCCAGCTGGGTCGAGTGAAACCTGCCCGCTCATCTGCTTGATAATCGCCAACTGAGCCGCTCGACACCTTCCCGCTCATCTGCTTGATAATCGCCAGCTGAGCCGTGGGACACCTGCCCGCTCATCTGCTTGATAATCGCCAGCTGAGCGACGCGACAGCTTCCCGCTCATCAGCCTGATAATCGCCATCTGAGCCTTGTGACAACCGCCCGATCATCTGCTTGATAATCGCGAAATGAGCCACGTGACACCTGCCTGCTCATCTGCTTGATAATCGCCAGCTGAGTCGCGTGACACCTGCCCGATCATCTGCTTGATAATCGCCAGCTGAGCCGGGCGAACCCTGCCCGCTCCTCTGCTTGATAATCGCCAGCTGAGCCGGGCGAACCCTGCCCGCTCCTCTGCTTGATAATCGCCAGCTGAGCCGGGCGAACCCTGCCCGTTCATCTGCTTGATAATCGCCATCTGAGCCGTGTGACGCTTGCCCGATCATCTGCTTGATAAACGCCAGCTGAGCCACGTGACACCTGCCCGATCATCTGCTTGATAATCGCCAGCTGAGCCGGGCGAACCCTGCCCGCTCCTCTGCTTGATAATCGCCAGCTGAGCCCCGCGACACCTGCCCGCTCATCTGTTTGATAATCGCCAGCTGAGCCCCGCGACACCTGCCCGCTCACCTGCATGGTGATCGCCAGAGGAGCCGTGTGTCACCTGCCCGATCATCTGCTTTATAATCGCCAGCTGAGACACGCGACACCTTCCCGCTCATCTGCTTGATAATCGCCATCTGAGCCGTGTGACACCTGCCCGATCATCTGCTTGATAATCGGCAGCAGAGTCCCTCGACACCTGCCCGCTCATCTGCTTGATAATCGCCAGCTGAGCCGGGCGAACCCTGCCCGCTCATCTGATTGATAATCGCCATCTGAACCGTGTGACGCTTGCCCGATCATCTGCTTGATAATCGCCAGCTGAGCCGTGTGACACCTGCCCGCTCATCTGCTTGATAATCGCCAGCTGAGCCGCGCGACAGCAGCCTGCTCATCTGCTTGATAATCGGCAGCTGAGTCGGGAGACACGTGCCTGCTCATCTGCTTGATAATCGCCAGCTGAGCCGGGCGAACCCTGCCCGCTCATCTGCTTGATAATCGCCATCTGAGCCGTGTGACGCTTGTCCGATCATCTGCTTGATAATCGCCAGCTGAGCCGTGTGACACCTGCCCGCTCATCTGCTTGATAATCGCCAGCTGAGCTGTGTGACACCTGCCCGCTCATCTGCTTGATAATCGCCAGCTGAGCCGTGTGACACCTGCCCGCTCATCTGCTTGATAATCGCCAGCTGAGCCGTGTGACACCTGCCCGCTCATCTGCTTGATAATCGCCAGCTGAGCCGCGCGACAGCTGCCTGCTCATCTGCTTGATAATCGGCAGCTGAGTCCCTCGACACCTGCCCGCTCATCTGCTTGATAATCGCCAGCTGAGCCGGGCGAACCCTGCCCGCTCATCTGCTTGATAATCGCCATCAGAGCCGTGTGACGCTTGTCCGATCATCTGCTTGATAATCGCCAGCTGAGCCACGTGACACCTGCCCGATCATCTGCTTGATAATCGCCAGCTGAGCCGGGCGAACCCTGCCCGCTCATCTGCTTGATAATCGCCATCTGAGCCGTGTGACGCTTGCCCGATCATCTGCTTGATAATCGCCATCTGAGCCTTGTGACACCTGCCCGATCATCTGCTTGATAATCGCCAGCTGAGCGACGCGACAGCTTCCCGCTCATCAGCCTGATAATCGCCATCTGAGCCTTGTGACCACCGCCCGATCATCTGCTTGATAATCGCGAAATGAGCCACGTGACACCTGCCTGCTCATCTGCTTGATAATCGCCAGCTGAGACGGGTGACACCTGCCCGATCATCTGCTTGATAATCGCCAGCTGAGCCGGGCGAACCCTGCCCGCTCCTCTGCTTGATAATCGCCAGCTGAGCCGGGCGAACCCTGTCCGCTCCTCTGCTTGATAATCGCCAGCTGAGCCGGGCGAACCCTGCCCGCTCATCTGCTTGATAATCGCCATCTGAGCCGTGTGACGCTTGCCCGATCATCTGCTTGATAATCGCCAGTGAGCCACGTGACACCTGCCCGATCATCTGCTTGATAATCGCCAGCTGAACCGGGCGAACCCTGCCCGCTCCTCTGCTTGATAATCGTCAGCTGAGCCGGGCGAACCCTGCCCGCTCATCTGCTTGATAATCGCCATCTGAGCCGTGTGACGCTTGTCCGATCATCTGCTTGATAATCGCCAGCTGAGCCACGTGACACCTGCCCGATCATCTGCTTGATAATCGCCAGCTGAGCCGGGCGAACCCTGCCCGCTCATCTGCTTGATAATCGCCATCTGAGCCGTGTGACGCTTGCCCGATCATCTGCTTGATAATCGCCAGCTGAGCCACGTGACACCTGCCCGATCATCTGCTTGATAATCGCCAGCTGAGCCGGGCGAACCCTGCCCGCTCATCTGCTTGATAATCGCCAACTGAGTCGCTCGACACCTTCCCGCTCATCTGCTTGATAATCGCCAGCTGAGCCTTGTGACACCTGCCCGATCATCTGCTTGATAATCGCCAGCTGAGCCACGTGACACCTGCCCGCTCATCTGCTTGATAATCGCCAACTGAGTCGCTCGAAACCTTCCCCCTCATCTGCTTGATAATCGCCATCTGAGCCGTGTGACACCTGCCCGATCATCTGCTTGATAATCTCGAAATGAGCCACGTGACACCTGCCCCATCATCTGCTTGATAAACGCCAGCTGAGCCGGGCGAAACCTGCCCGCTCCTCTGCTTGATAATCGCCAGCTGAGCCCCGCGAAACCTGCCCGCTCATCTGTTTGATAATCGCCAGCTGAGCCCCCGCGACACCTGCCCGCTCACCTGCTTGGTGATCGCCAGCTGAGCCGTGTGTCACCTGCCCGATCATCTGCTTGATAATCGCCATCTGAGCCGTGTGACGCTTGCCCGATCATCTGCTTGATAATCGCCAGCTGAGCCACGTGACACCTGCCCGATCATCTGCTTGATAATCGCCAGCTGAGCGACGCGACAGCTTCCCACTCATTAGCTTGATAATCGCCATCTGAGCCTTGTGACACCCGCCCGATCATCTGCTTGATAATCGCTAGCTGAGCGACGTGACACCTTCCCATTCTTCTGCTTGATAATCGCCATCTGAGCCTTGTGACACCTGCCTGATCATCTGCTTGATAATCGCCAGCTGAGCCGGGCGAACCCTGCCCGCTCCTCTGCTTGATAATCGCCAGCTGAGCCGGGCGAACCCTGCCCGCTCCTCTGCTTGATAATCGCCAGCTGAGCCGGGCGAACCCTGCCCGCTCATCTGCTTGATAATCGCCATCTGAGCCGTGTGACGCTTGCCCGATCATCTGCTTGATAATCGCCAGCTGAGCCACGTGACACCTGCCCGATCATCTGCTTGATAATCGCCAGCTGAGCCGGGCGAACCCTGCCCGCTCCTCTGCTTGATAATCGCCAGCTGAGCCCCTCGACACCTGCCCGCTCATCTGTTTGATAATCGCCAGCTGAGCCCCGCGACACCTGCCCGCTCACCTGCTTGGTGATCGCCAGAGGAGCCGTGTGTCACCTGCCCGATCATCTGCTTGATAATCGCCAGCTGAGACACGCGACACCTTCCCGCTCATCTGCTTGATAATCGCCATCTGAGCCGTGTGACACCTGCCCGATCATCTGCTTGATAATCGGCAGCAGAGTCCCTCGACACCTGCCCGCTCATCTGCTTGATAATCGCCAGCTGAGCCGGGCGTACCCTGCCCGCTCATCTGATTGATAATCGCCATCTGAGCCGTGTGACGCTTGCCCGATCATCTGCTTGATAATCGCCAGCTGAGCCACGTGACACCTGCCCGATCATCTGCTTGATAATCGCCAGCTGAGCCGGGCGAACCCTGCCCGCTCCTCTGCTTGATAATCGCCAGGTGAGCGACGTGACACCTTCTCGTTCTTCTGCTTGATAATCGCTATCTGAGCCGTGTGACACCTGCCCGATCATCTGCTTGATAATCGCCAGCTGAGCCACTCGACACCAGCCTGCTCATCTGCTTGATAATCGCCAGCTGAGACACGCGACACTTTCCCGCTCATCTGCTTGATAATCGTCATCTGAGCCGTGTGACACCTGCCCGATCATCTGCTTGATAATCGGCAGCAGAGTCCCTCGACACCTGCCCGCTCATCGGCTTGATAATCGCCAGCTGAGCCGGGCGAACCCTGCCCGCTCATCTGCTTGATAATCGCCATCTGAGCCGTGTGACGCTTGCCCGATCATCTGCTTGATAATCGCCAGCTGAGCCACGTGACACCTGCCCGATCATCTGCTTGATAATCGCCAGCTGAGCCGGGCGAACCCTGCCCGCTCCTCTGCTTGATAATCGCCAGCTGAGCCCCGCGACACCTGCCCGCTCATCTGTTTGATAATCGCCAGCTGAGCCCCGCGACACCTGCCCGCTCACCTGCTTGGTGATCGCCAGAGGAGCCGTGTGTCACCTGCCCGATCATCTGCTTGATAATCGCCAGCTGAGACACGCGACACCTTCCCGCTCATCTGCTTGATAATCGCCATCTGAGCCGTGTGACACCTGCCCGATCATCTGCTTGATAATCGGCAGCAGAGTCCCTCGACACCTGCCCGCTCATCTGCTTGATAATCGCCAGCTGAGCCGGGCGTACCCTGCCCGCTCATCTGATTGATAATCGCCATCTGAGCCGTGTGACGCTTGCCCGATCATCTGCTTGATAATCGCCAGCTGAGCCACGTGACACCTGCCCGATCATCTGCTTGATAATCGCCAGCTGAGCCGGGCGAACCCTGCCCGCTCCTCTGCTTGATAATCGCCAGGTGAGCGACGTGACACCTTCTCGTTCTTCTGCTTGATAATCGCTATCTGAGCCGTGTGACACCTGCCCGATCATCTGCTTGATAATCGCCAGCTGAGCCACTCGACACCTGCCTGCTCATCTGCTTGATAATCGCCAGCTGAGACACGCGACACTTTCCCGCTCATCTGCTTGATAATCGTCATCTGAGCCGTGTGACACCTGCCCGATCATCTGCTTGATAATCGGCAGCAGAGTCCCTCGACACCTGCCCGCTCATCGGCTTGATAATCGCCAGCTGAGCCGGGCGAACCCTGCCCGCTCATCTGATTGATAATCGCCATCTGAGCCGTGTGACGCTTGCCCGATCATCTGCTTGATAATCGCCAGCTGAGCCACGTGACACCTGCCCGATCATCTGCTTGATAATCGCCAGCTGAGCCGGGCGAACCCTGCCCGCTCCTCTGCTTGATAATCGCCAGGTGAGCGACGTGACACCTTCTCGTTCTTCTGCTTGATAATCGCTATCTGAGCCGTGTGACACCTGCCCGATCATCTGCTTGATAATCGCCAGCTGAGCCACTCGACACCTGCCTGCTCATCTGCTTGATAATCGCCAGCTGAGCCTCGCGACACCTGCCCGATCATCTGCTTGATAATCGCCAGCTGAGCCTCGCGACACCTGCCCGATCATCTGCTTGATAATCGCCAGCTGAGCCGTGTGACACCTGCCCGCTCATCTGCTTGATAATTGCCAGCTGAGCCGCGCGACAGCTGCCTGCTCATCTGCTTGATAATCGGCAGCTGAGTCGCGAGACACGTGCCTGCTCATCTGCTTGATAATCGCCATCTGAGCCTTGTGACACCTGCCCGATCATCTGGTTGATAATCGCCAGCTGAGCTACTCGACACCTGCCTGCTCATCTGCTTGATAATCGCCAGCTGAGCCTCGCGACACCTGCCCGCTCATCTGCTTGATAATCGCCATCTGACCCTTGTGACGCTTGCCCGATCATCTGCTTGATAATCGCCAGCTGAGCCACGTGACACCTGCCCGATCATCTGCTTGATAATCGCCAGCTGAGCCCCGCGACACCTGCCCGCTCACCTGCTTGGTGATCGCCAGAGGAGCCGTGTGTCACCTGCCCGATCATCTGCTTGATAATCGCCAGCTGAGACACGCGACACCTTCCCGCTCATCTGCTTGATAATCGCCATCTGAGCCGTGTGACACCTGCCCGATCATCTGCTTGATAATCGGCAGCAGAGTCCCTCGACACCTGCCCGCTCATCTGCTTGATAATCGCCAGCTGAGCCGGGCGAACCCTGCCCGCTCCTCTGCTTGATAATCGCCAGGTGAGCGACGTGACACCTTCTCGTTCTTCTGCTTGATAATCGCTATCTGAGCCGTGTGACACCTGCCCGATCATCTGCTTGATAATCGCCAGCTGAGCCACTCGACACCTGCCTGCTCATCTGCTTGATAATCGCCAGCTGAGCCTCGCGACACCTGCCCGATCATCTGCTTGATAATCGCCAGCTGAGCCTCGCGACACCTGCCCGATCATCTGCTTGATAATCGCCAGCTGAGCCGTGTGACACCTGCCCGCTCATCTGCTTGATAATCGCCAGCTGAGTCGCGAGACACGTGCCTGCTCATCTGCTTGATAATCGCCATCTGAGCCTTGTGACACCTGCCCGATCATCTGGTTGATAATCGCCAGCTGAGCCGGGCGAACCCTGCCCGCTCCTCTGCTTGATAATCGCCAGCTGAGCCGGGCGAACCCTGCCCGCTCCTCTGCTTGATAATCGCCAGCTGAGCCGGGCGAACCCTGCCCGCTCATCTGCTTGATAATCGCCATCTGAGCCGTGTGACGCTTGCCCGATCATCTGCTTGATAATCGCCAGCTGAGCCACGTGACACCTGCCCGATCATCTGCTTGATAATCGCCAGCTGAGCCGGGCGAACCCTGCCCGCTCCTCTGCTTGATAATCGCCAGCTGAGCCCCGCGACACCTGCCCGCTCATCTGTTTGATAATCGCCAGCTGAGCCCCGCGACACCTGCCCGCTCACCTGCTTGGTGATCGCCAGAGGAGCCGTGTGTCACCTGCCCGATCATCTGCTTGATAATCGCCAGCTGAGACACGCGACACCTTCCCGCTCATCTGCTTGATAATCGCCATCTGAGCCGTGTGATACCTGCCCGATCATCTGCTTGATAATCGGCAGCAGAGTCCCTCGACACCTGCCCGCTCATCTGCTTGATAATCGCCAGCTGAGCCGGGCGAACCCTGCCCGCTCATCTGATTGATAATCGCCATCTGATCCGTGTGACGCTTGCCCGATCATCTGCTTGATAATCGCCAGCTGAGCCGTGTGACACCTGCCCGCTCATCTGCTTGATAATCGCCAGCTGAGCCGCGCGACAGCTGCCTGCTCATCTGCTTGATAATCGGCAGCTGAGTCGCGAGACACGTGCCTGCTCATCTGCTTAATAATCGCCATCTGAGCCTTGTGACACCTGCCCGATCATCTGCTTGATAATCGCCAGCTGAGCGACGCGACAGCTTCCCGCTCATCAGCCTGATAATCGCCATCTGAGCCTTGTGACAACCGCCCGATCATCTGCTTGATAATCGCGAAATGAGCCACGTGACACCTGCCTGCTCATCTGCTTGATAATCGCCAGCTGAGACGGGTGACACCTGCCCGATCATCTGCTTGATAATCGCCAGCTGAGCCGGGCGAACCCTGCCCGCTCCTCTGCTTGATAATCGCCAGCTGAGCCGAGCGAACCCTGCCCGCTCCTCTGCTTGATAATCGCCAGCTGAGCCGGGCGAACCCTGCCCGCTCATCTGCTTGATAATCGCCATCTGAGCCGTGTGACGCTTGCCCGATCATCTGCTTGATAATAGCCAGCTGAGCCACGTGACATCTGCCCGATCATCTGCTTGATAATCGCCAGCTGAGCCGGGCGAACCCTGCCCGCTCCTCTGCTTGATAATCGCCAGCTGAGCCGGGCGAACCCTGCCCGCTCATCTGCTTGATAATCGCCATCTGAGCCGTGTGACGCTTGTCCGATCATCTGCTTGATAATCGCCAGCTGAGCCACGTGACACCTGCCCGATCATCTGCTTGATAATCGCCAGCTGAGCCGGGCGAACCCTGACCGCTCATCTGCTTGATAATCGCCATCTGAGCCGTGCGACGCATTCCCGATCATCTGCTTGATAATCGCCAGGTGAGCCACGTGACACCTGCCCGATCATCTGCTTGATAATCGCCAGCTGAGCCGGGCGAACCCTGCCCGCTCATCTGCTTGATAATCGCCAACTGAGTCGCTCGACACCTTCCCGCTCATCTGCTTGATAATCGCCAGCTGAGCCGTGTGACACCTGCCCGATCATCTGCTTGATAATCGCCAGCTGAGCCACGTGACACCTGCCCGCTCATCTGCTTGATAATCGCCAACTGAGTCGCTCGACACCTTCCCGCTCATCTGCTTGATAATCACCATCTGAGCCGTGTGACCCCTGCCCGATCATCTGCTTGATAATCTCGAAATGAGCCACGTGACACCTGCCCCATCATCTGCTTGATAATCGCCAGCTGAGCCGGGCGAAACCTGCCCGCTCCTCTGCTTGATAATCGCCAGCTGAGCCCCGCGACACCTGCCCGCTCACTTGCTTGGTGATCGCCAACTGAGCCGTGTGTCACCTGCCCGATCATCTGCTTGATAATCGCCATCTGAGCCGTGTGACGCTTGCCCGATCATCTGCTTGATAATCGCCAGCTGAGCCACGTGACACCTGCCCGATCATCTGCTTGATAATCGCCAGCTGAGCCTCGCGACACCTGCCCGATCATCTGCTTGATAATCGCCAGCTGAGCCGTGTGACACCTGCCTGCTCATCTGCTTTATAATCGCCAACTGAGCCGCTCGACACCTGATTGCTCCTCTGCTTGATAATCGCCAGCTGAGCCCCACGACACCTGCCGCTCCTCTGCTTGATAATCGCCAACTGAGCCCCGCGACACCTGCCCGCTCCTCTGCTTGATAATCGCCAGTTGAGCCCCACGACACCTGCCGCTCCTCTGCTTGATAATCACCAACTGAGCCCCGCGACACCTGCCCGCTCATCTGCTTGATAATCGCCAGCTGAGCCCCGCGACATCTGCCCGCTCATCTGCTTGATAATCGCCAGCTGTGACCCGCGACACCTGCCCGCTCATCGGCTTAATAATGGCCAGCAGGGTCGAGTGAAACCTGCCCGCTCATCTGCTTGATAATCGCCAACTGAGCCGCTCGACACCTTCCCGCTCATCTGCTTGATAATCGCCAGCTGTGCCGTGGGACACCTGCCCGCTCATCTGCTTGATAATCGCCAGCTGAGCCACGCGACAGCTTCCCGCTCATCAGCCTGATAATCGCCATCTGAGACTTGTGACAACCGCCCGATCATCTGCTTGATAATCGCGAAATGAGCCACGTGACACCTGCCTGCTCATCTGCTTGATAATCGCCAGCTGAGTCGCGTGACACCTGCCCGATCATCTGCTTGATAATCGCCAGCTGAGCCGGGCGAACCCTGCCCGCTCCTCTGCTTGATAATCGCCAGCTGAGCCGGGCGAACCCTGCCCGCTCCTCTGCTTGATAATCGCCAGCTGAGCCGGGCGAACCCTACCCGCTCATCTGCTTGATAATCGCCATCTGAGCCGTGTGACGCTTGCCCGATCATCTGCTTGATAATCGCCAGCTGAGCCACGTGACACCTGCCCGATCATCTGCTTGATAATCGCCAGCTGAGCCGGGCGAACCCTGCCCGCTCCTCTGCTTGATAATCGTCAGCTGAGCCCCGCGACACCTGCCCGCTCATCTGTTTGATAATCGCCAGCTGAGCCCCGCGACACCTGCCCGCTCACCTGCTTGGTGATCGCCAGAGGAGCCGTGTGTCACCTGCCCGATCATCTGCTTGATAATCGCCAGCTGAGACACGCGACACCTTCCCGCTCATCTGCTTGATAATCGCCATCTGAGCCGTGTGACACCTGCCCGATCATCTGCTTGATAATCGGCAGCAGAGTCCCTCGACACCTGCCCGCTCATCTGCTTGATAATCGCCAGCTGAGCCGGGCGAACCCTGCCCGCTCATCTGATTGATAATCGCCATCTGAGCCGTGTGACGCTTGCCCGATCATCTGCTTGATAATCGCCAGCTGAGCCACGTGACACCTGCCCGATCATCTGCTTGATAATCGCCAGCTGAGCAGGGCGAACCCTGCCCGCTCCTCTGCTTGATAATCGCCAGGTGAGCGACGTGACACCTTCTCGTTCTTCTGCTTGATAATCGCTATCTGAGCCGTGTGACACCTGCCCGATCATCTGCTTGATAATCGCCAGCTGAGCCACTCGACACCTGCCTGCTCATCTGCTTGATAATCGCCAGCTGAGCCTCGCGACACCTGCCCGATCATCTGCTTGATAATCGCCAGCTGAGCCTCGCGACACCTGCCCGATCATCTGCTTGATAATCGACAGCTGAGCCGTGTGACACCTGCCCGCTCATCTGCTTGATAATCGCCAGCTGAGCCGCGCGACAGCTGCCTGCTCATCTGCTTGATAATCGGCAGCTGAGTCGCGAGACACGTGCCTGCTCATCTGCTTGATAATCGCCATCTGAGCCTTGTGACACCTGCCCGATCATCTGGTTGATAATCGCCAGCTGAGCCACGTGACACCTGCCCCATCATCTGCTTGATAATCGCCAGCTGAGCCGGGCGAAACCTGCCCGCTCCTCTGCTTGATAATCGCCAGCTGAGCCCCGCGACACCTGCCCGCTCACTTGCTTGGTGATCGCCAGCTGAGCCGTGTGTCACCTGCCCGATCATCTGCTTGATAATCGCCATCTGAGCCGTGTGACGCTTGCCCGATCATCTGCTTGATAATCGCCAGCTGAGCCACGTGACACCTGCCCGATCATCTGCTTGATAATCGCCAGCTGAGCCTCGCGACACCTGCCCGATCATCTGCTTGATAATCGCCAGCTGAGCCGTGTGACACCTGCCTGCTCATCTGCTTTATAATCGCCAACTGAGCCGCTCGACACCTGATTGCTCCTCTGCTTGATAATCGCCAGCTGAGCCCCACGACACCTGCCGCTCCTCTGCTTGATAATCGCCAACTGAGCCCCGCGACACCTGCCCGCTCCTCTGCTTGATAATCGCCAGTTGAGCCCCACGACACCTGCCGCTCCTCTGCTTGATAATCACCAACTGAGCCCCGCGACACCTGCCCGCTCATCTGCTTGATAATCGCCAGCTGAGCCCGGCGACATCTGCCCGCTCATCTGCTTGATAATCGCCAGCTGTGACCCGCGACACCTGCCCGCTCATCGGCTTAATAATGGCCAGCTGGGTCGAGTGAAACCTGCCCCCTCATCTGCTTGATAATCGCCAACTGAGCCGCTCGACACCTTCCCGCTCATCTGCTTGATAATCGCCAGCTGAGCCGTGGGACACCTGCCCGCTCATCTGCTTGATAATCGCCAGCTGAGCGACGCGACAGCTTCCCGCTCATCAGCCTGATAATCGCCATCTGAGCCTTGTGACAACCGCCCGATCATCTGCTTGATAATCGCGAAATGAGCCACGTGACACCTGCCTGCTCATCTGCTTGATAATCGCCAGCTGAGTCGCGTGACACCTGCCCGATCATCTGCTTGATAATCGCCAGCTGAGCCGGGCGAACCCTGCCCGCTCCTCTGCTTGATAATCGCCAGCTGAGCCGGGCGAACCCTGCCCGCTCCTCTGCTTGATAATCGCCAGCTGAGCCGGGCGAACCCTGCCCGCTCATCTGCTTGATAATCGCCATCTGAGCCGTGTGACGCTTGCCCGATCATCTGCTTGATAATCGCCAGCTGAGCCACGTGACACCTGCCCGATCATCTGCTTGATAATCGCCAGCTGAGCCGGGCGAACCCTGCCCACTCCTCTGCTTGATAATCGCCAGCTGAGCCCCGCGACACCTGCCCGCTCATCTGTTTGATAATCGCCAGCTGAGCCCCGCGACACCTGCCCGCTCACCTGCTTGGTGATCGCCAGAGGAGCCGTGTGTCACCTGCCCGATCATCTGCTTGATAATCGCCAGCTGAGACACGCGACACCTGCCCGCTCATCTGCTTGATAATCGCCAGCTGTGACCCGCGACACCTGCCCGCTCATCGGCTTAATAATGGCCAGCTGGGTCGAGTGAAACCTGCCCGCTCATCTGCTTGATAATCGCCAACTGAGCCGCTCGACACCTTCCCGCTCATCTGCTTGATAATCGCCAGCTGAGCCGTGGGACACCTGCCCGCTCATCTGCTTGATAATCGCCAGCTGAGCCACGCGACAGCTTCCCGCTCATCAGCCTGATAATCGCCATCTGAGACTTGTGACAACCGCCCGATCATCTGCTTGATAATCGCGAAATGAGCCACGTGACACCTGCCTGCTCATCTGCTTGATAATCGCCAGCTGAGTCGCGTGACACCTGCCCGATCATCTGCTTGATAATCGCCAGCTGAGCCGGGCGAACCCTGCCCGCTCCTCTGCTTGATAATCGCCAGCTGAGCCGGGCGAACCCTGCCCGCTCCTCTGCTTGATAATCGCCAGCTGAGCCGGGCGAACCCTGCCCGCTCATCTGCTTGATAATCGCCATCTGAGCCGTGTGACGCTTGCCCGATCATCTGCTTGATAATCGCCAGCTGAGCCACGTGACACCTGCCCGATCATCTGCTTGATAATCGCCAGCTGAGCCGGGCGAACCCTGCCCGCTCCTCTGCTTGATAATCGCCAGCTGAGCCCCGCGACACCTGCCCGCTCATCTGTTTGATAATCGCCAGCTGAGCCCCGCGACACCTGCCCGCTCACCTGCTTGGTGATCGCCAGAGGAGCCGTGTGTCACCTGCCCGATCATCTGCTTGATAATCGCCAGCTGAGACACGCGACACCTTCCCGCTCATCTGCTTGATAATCGCCATCTGAGCCGTGTGACACCTGCCCGATCATCTGCTTGATAATCGGCAGCAGAGTCCCTCGACACCTGCCCGCTCATCTGCTTGATAATCGCCAGCTGAGCCGGGCGAACCCTGCCCGCTCATCTGATTGATAATCGCCATCTGAGCCGTGTGACGCTTGCCCGATCATCTGCTTGATAATCGCCAGCTGAGCCACGTGACACCTGCCCGATCATCTGCTTGATAATCGCCAGCTGAGCAGGGCGAACCCTGCCCGCTCCTCTGCTTGATAATCGCCAGGTGAGCGACGTGACACCTTCTCGTTCTTCTGCTTGATAATCGCTATCTGAGCCGTGTGACACCTGCCCGATCATCTGCTTGATAATCGCCAGCTGAGCCACTCGACACCTGCCTGCTCATCTGCTTGATAATCGCCAGCTGAGCCTCGCGACACCTGCCCGATCATCTGCTTGATAATCGCCAGCTGAGCCTCGCGACACCTGCCCGATCATCTGCTTGATAATCGCCAGCTGAGCCGTGTGACACCTGCCCGCTCATCTGCTTGATAATCGCCAGCTGAGCCGCGCGACAGCTGCCTGCTCATCTGCTTGATAATCGGCAGCTGAGTCGCGAGACACGTGCCTGCTCATCTGCTTGATAATCGCCATCTGAGCCTTGTGACACCTGCCCGATCATCTGGTTGATAATCGCCAGCTGAGCCACTCGACACCTGCCTGCTCATCTGCTTGATAATCGCCAGCTGAGCCTCGCGACACCTGCCCGCTCATCTGCTTGATAATCGCCATCTGAGCCGTGTGACGCTTGCCCGATCATCTGCTTGATAATCGCCAGCTGAGCCACGTGACACCTGCCCGATCATCTGCTTGATAATCGCCAGCTGAGCGACGCGACAGCTTCCCGCTCATCAGCTTGATAATCGCCATCTGAGCCTTGTGACACCCGCCCGATCATCTGCTTGATAATCGCCAGCTGAGCGACGTGACACCTTCCCATTCTTCTGCTTGATAATCGCCATCTGAGCCTTGTGACACCTGCCCGATCATCTGCTTGATAATCGCCAGCTGAGCCGTGTGACACCTGCCCGCTCATCTGGTTGATAATCGCCAGCTGAGCCGCGCGACACCTGCCCGCTCATCTGCTTGATAATCACCCTCTGAGCCGTGTGACACCTGCCCGATCATCAGCTTGATAATCTCGAAATGAGCCACGTGACACCTGCCCGATCATCTGCTTGATAATCCCCAGCTGAGCCGGGCGAACCCTGCCCGCTCCTCTGCTTGATAATCGCCAGCTGAGCCCCGCGACACCTGCCCGCTCATCTGTTTGATAATCGCCAGCTGAGCCCCGCGACACCTGCCCGCTCACCTGATTGGTGATCGCCATCTGAGCCGTGTGACACCTGCCCGATCATCTGCTTGATAATCTCGAAATGAGCCACGTGACACCTGCCCCATCATCTGCTTGATAATCGCCAGCTGAGCCGGGCGAAACCTGCCCGCTCCTCTGCTTGATAATCGCCAGCTGAGCCCCGCGACACCTGCCCGCTCACCTGCTTGGTGATCGCCAGCTGAGCCGTGTGTCACCTGCCCGATCATCTGCTTGATAATCGCCATCTGAGCCGTGTGACGCTTGCCCGATCATCTGCTTGATAATCGCCAGCTGAGCCACGTGACACCTGCCCGATCATCTGCTTGATAATCGCCAGCTGAGCCTCGCGACACCTGCCCGATCATCTGCTTGATAATCGCCAGCTGAGCCGTGTGACACCTGCCCGCTCATCTGCTTTATAATCGCCAACTGAGCCGCTCGACACCTGATTGCTCCTCTGCTTGATAATCGCCAGCTGAGCCCCACGACACCTGCCGCTCCTCTGCTTGATAATCGCCAGCTGAGCCGTGTGACACCTGCCCGCTCATCTGCTTGATAATCGCCAGCTGAGCCGCGCGACAGCTGCCTGCTCATCTGCTTGATAATCGGCAGCTGAGTCGCGAGACACGTGCCTGCTCATCTGCTTGATAATCGCCATCTGAGCCTTGTGACACCTGCCCGATCATCTGGTTGATAATCGCCAGCTGAGCCACGTGACACCTGCCCGCTCATCTGCTTGATAATCGCCAGCTGAGCCGGGCGAAACCTGCCCGCTCCTCTGCTTGATAATCGCCAGCTGAGCCCCGCGACACCTGCCCGCTCACTTGCTTGGTGATCGCCAGCTGAGCCGTGTGTCACCTGCCCGATCATCTGCTTGATAATCGCCATCTGAGCCGTGTGACGCTTGCCCGATCATCTGCTTGATAATCGCCAGCTGAGCCACGTGACACCTGCCCGATCATCTGCTTGATAATCGCCAGCTGAGCCTCGCGACACCTGCCCGATCATCTGTTTGATAATCGCCAGCTGAGCCGTGTGACACCTGCCTGCTCATCTGCTTTATAATCGCCAACTGAGCCGCTCGACACCTGATTGCTCCTCTGCTTGATAATCGCCAGCTGAGCCCCACGACACCTGCCGCTCCTCTGCTTGATAATCGCCAACTGAGCCCCGCGACACCTGCCCGCTCCTCTGCTTGATAATCGCCAGTTGAGCCCCACGACACCTGCCGCTCCTCTGCTTGATAATCACCAACTGAGCCCCGCGACACCTGCCCGCTCATCTGCTTGATAATCGCCAGCTGAGCCGCGCGACAGCTGCCTGCTCATCTGCTTCATAATCGGCAGCTGAGTCGCGAGACACGTGCCTGCTCATCTGCTTGATAATCGCCATCTGAGCCTTGTGACACCTGCCCGATCATCTGGTTGATAATCGCCAGCTGAGCCACGTGACACCTGCCCCATCATCTGCTTGATAATCGCCAGCTGAGCCGGGCGAAACCTGCCCGCTCCTCTGCTTGATAATCGCCAGCTGAGCCCCGCGACACCTGCCCGCTCACTTGCTTGGTGATCGCCAGCTGAGCCGTGTGTCACCTGCCCGATCATCTGCTTGATAATCGCCATCTGAGCCGTGTGACGCTTGCCCGATCATCTGCTTGATAATCGCCAGCTGAGCCACGTGACACCTGCCCGATCATCTGCTTGATAATCGCCAGCTGAGCCTCGCGACACCTGCCCGATCATCTGCTTGATAATCGCCAGCTGAGCCGTGTGACACCTGCCTGCTCATCTGCTTTATAATCGCCAACTGAGCCGCTCGACACCTGATTGCTCCTCTGCTTGATAATCGCCAGCTGAGCCCCACGACACCTGCCGCTCCTCTGCTTGATAATCGCCAACTGAGCCCCGCGACACCTGCCCGCTCCTCTGCTTGATAATCGCCAGTTGAGCCCCACGACACCTGCCGCTCCTCTGCTTGATAATCACCAACTGAGCCCCGCGACACCTGCCCGCTCATCTGCTTGATAATCGCCAGCTGAGCCCCGCGACATCTGCCCGCTCATCTGCTTGATAATCGCCAGCTGTGACCCGCGACACCTGCCCGCTCATCGGCTTAATAATGGCCAGCTGGGTCGAGTGAAACCTGCCCCCTCATCTGCTTGATAATCGCCAACTGAGCCGCTCGACACCTTCCCGCTCATCTGCTTGATAATCGCCAGCTGAGCCGTGGGACACCTGCCCGCTCATCTGCTTGATAATCGCCAGCTGAGCGACGCGACAGCTTCCCGCTCATCAGCCTGATAATCGCCATCTGAGCCTTGTGACAACCGCCCGATCATCTGCTTGATAATCGCGAAATGAGCCACGTGACACCTGCCTGCTCATCTGCTTGATAATCGCCAGCTGAGTCGCGTGACACCTGCCCGATCATCTGCTTGATAATCGCCAGCTGAGCCGGGCGAACCCTGCCCGCTCCTCTGCTTGATAATCGCCAGCTGAGCCGGGCGAACCCTGCCCGCTCCTCTGCTTGATAATCGCCAGCTGAGCCGGGCGAACCCTGCCCGCTCATCTGCTTGATAATCGCCATCTGAGCCGTGTGACGCTTGCCCGATCATCTGCTTGATAATCGCCAGCTGAGCCACGTGACACCTGCCCGATCATCTGCTTGATAATCGCCAGCTGAGCCGGGCGAACCCTGCCCACTCCTCTGCTTGATAATCGCCAGCTGAGCCCCGCGACACCTGCCCGCTCATCTGTTTGATAATCGCCAGCTGAGCCCCGCGACACCTGCCCGCTCACCTGCTTGGTGATCGCCAGAGGAGCCGTGTGTCACCTGCCCGATCATCTGCTTGATAATCGCCAGCTGAGACACGCGACACCTGCCCGCTCATCTGCTTGATAATCGCCAGCTGTGACCCGCGACACCTGCCCGCTCATCGGCTTAATAATGGCCAGCTGGGTCGAGTGAAACCTGCCCGCTCATCTGCTTGATAATCGCCAACTGAGCCGCTCGACACCTTCCCGCTCATCTGCTTGATAATCGCCAGCTGAGCCGTGGGACACCTGCCCGCTCATCTGCTTGATAATCGCCAGCTGAGCCACGCGACAGCTTCCCGCTCATCAGCCTGATAATCGCCATCTGAGACTTGTGACAACCGCCCGATCATCTGCTTGATAATCGCGAAATGAGCCACGTGACACCTGCCTGCTCATCTGCTTGATAATCGCCAGCTGAGTCGCGTGACACCTGCCCGATCATCTGCTTGATAATCGCCAGCTGAGCCGGGCGAACCCTGCCCGCTCCTCTGCTTGATAATCGCCAGCTGAGCCGGGCGAACCCTGCCCGCTCCTCTGCTTGATAATCGCCAGCTGAGCCGGGCGAACCCTGCCCGCTCATCTGCTTGATAATCGCCATCTGAGCCGTGTGACGCTTGCCCGATCATCTGCTTGATAATCGCCAGCTGAGCCACGTGACACCTGCCCGATCATCTGCTTGATAATCGCCAGCTGAGCCGGGCGAACCCTGCCCGCTCCTCTGCTTGATAATCGCCAGCTGAGCCCCGCGACACCTGCCCGCTCATCTGTTTGATAATCGCCAGCTGAGCCCCGCGACACCTGCCCGCTCACCTGCTTGGTGATCGCTAGAGGAGCCGTGTGTCACCTGCCCGATCATCTGCTTGATAATCGCCAGCTGAGACACGCGACACCTTCCCGCTCATCTGCTTGATAATCGCCATCTGAGCCGTGTGACACCTGCCCGATCATCTGCTTGATAATCGGCAGCAGAGTCCCTCGACACCTGCCCGCTCATCTGCTTGATAATCGCCAGCTGAGCCGGGCGAACCCTGCCCGCTCATCTGATTGATAATCGCCATCTGAGCCGTGTGACGCTTGCCCGATCATCTGCTTGATAATCGCCAGCTGAGCCACGTGACACCTGCCCGATCATCTGCTTGATAATCGCCAGCTGAGCAGGGCGAACCCTGCCCGCTCCTCTGCTTGATAATCGCCAGGTGAGCGACGTGACACCTTCTCGTTCTTCTGCTTGATAATCGCTATCTGAGCCGTGTGACACCTGCCCGATCATCTGCTTGATAATCGCCAGCTGAGCCACTCGACACCTGCCTGCTCATTTGCTTGATAATCGCCAGCTGAGCCTCGCGACACCTGCCCGATCATCTGCTTGATAATCGCCAGCTGAGCCTCGCGACACCTGCCCGATCATCTGCTTGATAATCGCCAGCTGAGCCGTGTGACACCTGCCCGCTCATCTGCTTGATAATCGCCAGCTGAGCCGCGCGACAGCTGCCTGCTCATCTGCTTGATAATCGGCAGCTGAGTCGCGAGACACGTGCCTGCTCATCTGCTTGATAATCGCCATCTGAGCCTTGTGACACCTGCCCGATCATCTGGTTGATAATCGCCAGCTGAGCCACTCGACACCTGCCTGCTCATCTGCTTGATAATCGCCAGCTGAGCCTCGCGACACCTGCCCGCTCATCTGCTTGATAATCGCCATCTGAGCCGTGTGACGCTTGCCCGATCATCTGCTTGATAATCGCCAGCTGAGCCACGTGACACCTGCCCGATCATCTGCTTGATAATCGCCAGCTGAGCGACGCGACAGCTTCCCGCTCATCAGCTTGATAATCGCCATCTGAGCCTTGTGACACCCGCCCGATCATCTGATTGATAATCGCCAGCTGAGCAACGTGACACCTTCCCATTCTTCTGCTTGATAATCGCCATCTGAGCCTTGTGACACCTGCCCGATCATCTGCTTGATAATCGCCAGCTGAGCCGTGTGACACCTGCCCGCTCATCTGGTTGATAATCGCCAGCTGAGCCGCGCGACACCTGCCCGCTCATCTGCTTGATAATCACCCTCTGAGCCGTGTGACACCTGCCCGATCATCTGCTTGATAATCTCGAAATGAGCCACGTGACACCTGCCCGATCATCTGCTTGATAATCCCCAGCTGAGCCGGGCGAACCCTGCCCGCTCCTCTGCTTGATAATCGCCAGCTGAGCCCCGCGACACCTGCCCGCTCATCTGTTTGATAATCGCCAGCTGAGCCCCGCGACACGTGCCCGCTCACCTGATTGGTGATCGCCATCTGAGCCGTGTGACACCTGCCCGATCATCTGCTTGATAATCTCGAAATGAGCCACGTGACACCTGCCCCATCATCTGCTTGATAATCGCCAGCTGAGCCGGGCGAAACCTGCCCGCTCCTCTGCTTGATAATCGCCAGCTGAGCCCCGCGACACCTGCCCGCTCACCTGCTTGGTGATCGCCAGCTGAGCCGTGTGTCACCTGCCCGATCATCTGCTTGATAATCGCCATCTGAGCCGTGTGACGCTTGCCCGATCATCTGCTTGATAATCGCCAGCTGAGCCACGTGACACCTGCCCGATCATCTGCTTGATAATCGCCAGCTGAGCCTCGCGACACCTGCCCGATCATCTGCTTGATAATCGCCAGCTGAGCCGTGTGACACCTGCCCGCTCATCTGCTTTATAATCGCCAACTGAGCCGCTCGACACCTGATTGCTCCTCTGCTTGATAATCGCCAGCTGAGCCCCACGACACCTGCCGCTCCTCTGC
Source organism: Bos indicus x Bos taurus (assembly GCF_003369695.1). NCBI lineage: Eukaryota > Metazoa > Chordata > Mammalia > Artiodactyla > Bovidae > Bos > Bos indicus x Bos taurus. The sequence continues at coordinate 30,729 of NW_020868142.1, forward strand.
TTGATAATCGCCAACTGAGCCCCGCGACACCTGCCCGCTCCTCTGCCTGATAATCGCCAGCTGAGCCGCACGACACCTGCCGCTCCTCTGCTTGATAATCGCCAACTGAGCCCCGCGACACCTGCCCGCTCATCTGCTTGATAATCGCCAGCTGAGCCCCGCGACATCTGCCCGCTCATCTGCTTGATAATCGCCAGCTGTGACCCGCGACACCTGCCCGCTCATCGGCTTAATAATGGCCAGCTGGGTCGAGTGAAACCTGCCCGCTCATCTGCTTGATAATCGCCAACTGAGCCGCTCGACACCTTCCCGCTCATCTGCTTGATAATCGCCAGCTGAGCCGTGGGACACCTGCCCGCTCATCTGCTTGATAATCGCCAGATGAGCGACGCGACAGCTTCCCGCTCATCAGCCTGATAATCGCCATCTGAGCCTTGTGACAACCGCCCGATCATCTGCTTGATAATCGCGAAATGAGCCACGTGACACCTGCCTGCTCATCTGCTTGATAATCGCCAGCAGAGTCGCGTGACACCTGCCCGATCATCTGCTTGATAATCGCCAGCTGAGCCGGGCGAACCCTGCCCGCTCCTCTGCTTGATAATCGCCAGCTGAGCCGGGCGAACCCTGCCCGCTCCTCTGCTTGATAATCGCCAGCTGAGCCGGGCGAACCCTGCCCGCTCATCTGCTTGATAATCGCCATCTGAGCCGTGTGACGCTTGCCCGATCATCTGCTTGATAATCGCCAGCTGAGCCACGTGACACCTGCCCGATCATCTGCTTGATAATCGCCAGCTGAGCCGGGCGAACCCTGCCCGCTCCTCTGCTTGATAATCGCCAGCTGAGCCCCGCGACACCTGCCCGCTCATCTGTTTGATAATCGCCAGCTGAGCCCCGCGACACCTGCCCGCTCACCTGCTTGGTGATCGCCAGAGGAGCCGTGTGTCACCTGCCCGATCATCCGCTTGATAATCGCCAGCTGAGACACGCGACACCTTCCCGCTCATCTGCTTGATAATCGCCATCTGAGCCGTGTGACACCTGCCCTATCATCTGCTTGATAATCGGCAGCAGAGTCCCTGGACACCTGCCCGCTCATCTGCTTGATAATCGCCAGCTGAGCCGGGCGAACGCTGCCCGCTCATCTGATTGATAATCGCCATCTGAGCCGTGTGACGCTTGCCCGATCATCTGCTTGATAATCGCCAGCTGAGCCACGTGACACCTGCCCTATCATCTGCTTGATAATCGCCAGCTGAGCCGGGCGAACCCTGCCCGCTCCTCTGCTTGATAATCGCCAGGTGAGCGACGTGACACCTTCTCGTTCTTCTGCTTGATAATCGCTATCTGAGCCGTGTGACACCTGCCCGATCATCTGCTTGATAATCGCCAGCTGAGCCACTCGACACCTGCCTGCTCATCTGCTTGATAATCGCCAGCTGAGCCTCGCGACACCTGCCCGATCATCTGCTTGATAATCGCCAGCTGAGCCGTGTGACACCTGCCCGCTCATCTGCTTGATAATCACCAGCTGAGCCTCGCGACACATGCCCGATCATCTGCTTGATAATCGCCAGCTGAGCCGTGTGACACCTGCCCGCTCATCTGCTTGATAATCGCCAGCTGAGCCGCGCGACAGCTGCCTGCTCATCTGCTTGATAATCGGCAGCTGAGTTGCGAGACACGTGCCTGCTCATCTGCTTGATAATCGCCATATGAGCCTTGTGACACCTGCCCGATCATCTGCTTGATAATCGCCAGCTGAGCCACTCGACACCTGCCTGCTCATCTGCTTGATAATCGCCAGCTGAGCCTCCCGACACCTGCCCGATCATCTGCTTGATAATCGCCAGGTGAGCCCCTCGACACCTGCCCTCTCATCTGCTTGATAATCGCCAGCTGAGTGACGTGACACCTTCCCGTTCTTCTGCTTGATAATCGCTATCTGAGCCGTGTGACACCTGCCCGATCATCTGCTTGATAATCGCCAGCTGAGCCACTCGACACCTGCCCGCTCATCTGCTTGATAATCGCCAGCTGAGCCGCGCGACAGCTGCCTGCTCATCTGCTTGATAATCGGCAGCTGAGTCGCGAGACACGTGCCTGCTCATCTGCTTGATAATCGCCATCTGAGCCTTGTGACACCTGCCCGATCATCTGCTTGATAATCGCCAGCTGAGCGACGCGACAGCTTCCCGCTCATCAGCCTGATAATCGCCATCTGAGCCTTGTGACAAACCGCCTGATCATCTGCTTGATAATCGCGAAATGAGCCACGTGACACCTGCCTGCTCATCTGCTTGATAATCGCCAGCTGAGTCGCGTGACACCTGCCCGATCATCTGCTTGATAATCGCCAGCTGAGCCGGGCGAACCCTGCCCGCTCCTCTGCTTGATAATCGCCAGCTGAGCCGGGCGAACCCTGCCCGCTCCTCTGCTTGATAATCGCCAGCTGAGCCGGGCGAACCCTGCCCGCTCATCTGCTTGATAATCGCCATCTGAGCCGTGTGACGCTTGCCCGATCATCTGCTTGATAATCGCCAGCTGAGCCACGTGACACCTGCCCGATCATCTGCTTGATAATCGCCAGCTGAGCCGGGCGAACCCTGCCCGCTCCTCTGCTTGATAATCGCCAGCTGAGCCCCGCAACACCTGCCCGCTCATCTGTTTGATAATCGCCAGCTGAGCCCCGCGACACCTGCCCGCTCACCTGCTTGGTGATCGCCAGAGGAGCCGTGTGTCACCTGCCCGATCATCTGCTTGATAATCGCCAGCTGAGACACGCGACACCTTCCCGCTCATCTGCTTGATAATCGCCATCTGAGCCGTGTGACACCTGCCCGATCATCTGCTTGATAATCGCCAGCTGAGCCACTCGACACCTGCCTGCTCATCTGCTTGATAATCGCCAGCTGAGCCTCGCGACACCTGCCCGATCATCTGCTTGATAATCGCCAGCTGAGCCTCGCGACACCTGCCCGATCATCTGCTTGATAATCGCCAGCTGAGCCGTGTGACACCTGCCCGATCATCTGCTTGATAATCGCCAGCTGAGCCGCGCGACAGCTGCCTGCTCATCTGCTTGATAATCGGCAGCTGAGTCGCGAGACACGTGCCTGCTCATCTGCTTGATAATTGCCATCTGAGCCTTGTGACACCTGCCCGATCATCTGCTTGATAATCGCCAGCTGAGCCACTCGACACCTGCCTGCTCATCTGCTTGATAATCGCCAGCTGAGCCTCGCGACACCTGCCCGATCATCTGCTTGATAATCGCCAGGTGAGCCCCTCGAAACCTGCCCTCTCATCTGCTTGATAATCGCCAGCTGAGCGACGTGACACCTTCCCGTTCTTCTGCTTGATAATCGCTATCTGAGCCGTGTGACACCTGCCCGATCATCTGCTTGATAATCGCCAGCTGAGCCACTCAACACCTGCCTGCTCATCTGCTTGATAATCGCCAGCTGAGCCTCGAGACACCTGCCCGATCATCTGCTTGATATTCGCCAGCTGAGCCGTGTGACACCTGCCCGCTCATCTGCTTGATAATCGCCAGCTGAGCCGCGCGACAGCTGCCTGCTCATCTGCTTGATAATCGGCAGCTGAGTCGCGAGACACGTGCCTGCTCATCTGCTTGATAATCGCCATCTGAGCCTTGTGAAACCTGCCCGATCATCTGTTTGATAATCGCCAGCTGAGCGACGCGACAGCTTCCCGCTCATCAGCCTGATAATCGCCATCTGAGCCTTGTGACAACCGCCCGATCATCTGCTTGATAATCGCGAAATGAGCCACGTGACACCTGCCTGCTCATCTGCTTGATAATCGCCAGCTGAGTACGGGTGACACCTGCCCGATCATCTGCTTGATAATCGCCAGCTGAGCCGGGCGAACCCTGCCCGCTCCTCTGCTTGATAATCGCCAGCTGAGCCGGGCGAACCCTGCCCGCTCCTCTGCTTGATAATCGCCAGCTGAGCCGGGCGAACCCTGCCCGCTCATCTGCTTGATAATCGCCATCTGAGCCGTGGGACGCTTGCCCGATCATCTGCTTGATTATCGCCAGCTGAGCCACGTGACACCTGCCCGATCATCTGCTTGATAATCGCCAGCTGAGCCGGGCGAACCCTGCCCGCTCCTCTGCTTGATAATCGCCAGGTGAGCCGGGCGAGCCCTGCCCGCTCATCTGCTTGATAATCGCCATCTGAGCCGTGTGACGCTTGTCCGATCATCTGCTTGATAATCGCCAGCTGAGCCACGTGACACCTGCCCGATCATCTGCTTGATAATCGCCAGCTGAGCCGGCGAACCCTGCCCGCTCATCTGCTTGAATAATCGCCATCTGACGCCTTGCGAACGCGTTCCCGATCATCTGCTTGATATCGCCAGTGAGCCACGTGAACAAACGGACCGATCATCTGCTTGATAATCGCCCAGCTGAGCCGCTCGACACCTTCTCCCGTCATCTCTTTTGATAATCGCCATCTGAGCCCCGTGTGACCCTGCCCGATCATCTGCTTGAGAATCTCGAAATGAGCACGTGACAACCTGCCCCATCTCTGTTGATAATCCCACCTGGAGACGGGCGAAAAACCTGCCCGCGCCTCTGACTTGATAATCGCCAGCTGAGCCCCCGCGACCACCCTGCCCGCTCACTTCCTGGGTGATCGCCAGCTGAGCCCGTGTGTCCACCTGCCGCGATAATCTGCTTGATAATCGCCATCTGAGCCGTGTGAACGCTTGCCCCGATCATCTGGCTTGATAATCGCCAGCTGAGTCCACGTGACACCTACCGTCATCTGCTGGAATAATCGCCAGCTGAGCCTCGCGACACCTGCCCGATCATCTGCTTGATAATCGCCAGCTGACCGTGTGACACCTGCCCGATCATCTGCTTGATAATCGCCAGCTGAGCCGGGCGAACCCTGCCCGCTCATCTGCTTGATAATCGCCAGCTGAGCCGCGCGACACCTGCCCGCTCATCTGCTTGATAATCGCCAGCTGAGCCGTGTGACACCTGCCCGATCATCTGCTTGATAATCGCCAGCTGAGCCACGTGACACCTGCCCGCTCATCTGCTTGATAATCGCCAGCTGAGCCGTCGACACCTGCCCGCTCATCTGCTTGATAATCGCCAGCTGAGCCGCGCGACACCTGCCCGATCATCTGCTTGATAATCGCCAGCTGAGCCCTCGTGACACCTGCCCGCTCATCTGCTTGATAATCGCCAGCTGAGCCTCGTGACACCTGCCCGATCATCTGCTTGATAATCGCCAGCTGAGCCGTGGTGACACCTGCCCGCTCATCTGCTTGATAATCGCCAGCTGAGCCGCGCGACACCTGCCCGCTCATCTGCTTGATAATCGCCAGCTGAGCCGCGAGACACCTGCCCGCTCATCTGCTTGATAATCGCCAGCTGAGCCTTGTGACACCTGCCGCGATCATCTGCTTGATAATCGCCAGCTGAGCCACGCGACACCTGCCCGCTCATCTGCTTGATAATCGCCAGCTGAGCCTCGTGACACCTGCCCGATCATCTGCTTGATAATCGCCAGCTGAGCCCCTCGACACCTGCCCGCTCATCTGCTTGATAATCGCCAGCTGAGCGCGTGACACCTGCCCGATCATCTGCTTGATAATCGCCAGCTGAGCCGTGTGACACCTGCCCGATCATCTGCTTGATAATCGCCAGCTGAGCCACTCGACACCTGCCGCTCATCTGCTTGATAATCGCCAGCTGAGCCTCGCGACACCTGCCCGCTCATCTGCTTGATAATCGCCAGCTGAGCCGTGTGACACCTGCCCGCTCATCTGCTTGATAATCGCCAGCTGAGCCTTGTGACACCTGCCCGATCATCTGCTTGATAATCGCCAGCTGAGCCACGCGACACCTGCCCGCTCATCTGCTTGATAATCGCCAGCTGAGCCGTGTGACACCTGCCCGATCATCTGCTTGATAATCGCCAGCTGAGCCACGTGACACCTGCCCGCTCATCTGCTTGATAATCGCCAGCTGAGCCGGGCGACACCTGCCCGCTCATCTGCTTGATAATCGCCAGCTGAGCCGGGCGAACCTGCCCTCTCATCTGCTTGATAATCGCCAGCTGAGCCGTGTGACACTTGCCCGATCATCTGCTTGATAATCGCCAGCTGAGCCACGTGACACCTGCCCGCTCATCTGCTTGATAATCGCCAGCTGAGCCGGGCGAACCCTGCCCGCTCATCTGCTTGATAATCGCCAGCTGAGCCGTGTGACACTTGCCCGATCATCTGCTTGATAATCGCCAGCTGAGCCACGTGACACCTGCCCGATCATCTGCTTGATAATCGCCAGCTGAGCGACGCGACAGCTGCCCGCTCATCTGCTTGATAATCGCCAGCTGAGCCTGTGACACCTGCCCGATCATCTGCTTGATAATCGCCAGCTGAGCGACGTGACCCTGCCCGCTCATCTGCTTGATAATCGCCAGCTGAGCCGTGTGACACCTGCCCGATCATCTGCTTGATAATCGCCAGCTGAGCCGTGTGACACCTGCGCTCATCTGCTTGATAATCGCCAGCTGAGCCGCGCGACACTGCCCGCTCATCTGCTTGATAATCGCCTCTGAGCCGTGTGACCTGCCCGATCATCTGCTTGATAATCGCCAGCTGAGCCACGTGACACCTGCCCGATCATCTGCTTGATAATCGCCAGCTGAGCCGGGCGACACCTGCCCGATCATCTGCTTGATAATCGCCAGCTGAGCCCCGCCACCTGCCCGCTCATCTGCTTGATAATCGCCAGCTGAGCCCCGCGACACCTGCCCGCTCATCTGCTTGATAATCGCCAGCTGAGCCGTGTGACACCTGCCCGATCATCTGCTTGATAATCGCCAGCTGAGCCACCGACACCTGCCCGCTCATCTGCTTGATAATCGCCAGCTGAGCCTCGCGACACCTGCCCGATCATCTGCTTGATAATCGCCAGCTGAGCCGTGCGACACCTGCCGCTCATCTGCTTGATAATCGCCAGCTGAGCCGTGCGACACCTGCCCGATCATCTGCTTGATAATCGCCAGCTGAGCCGTGTGACACCTGCCCGCTCATCTGCTTGATAATCGCCAGCTGAGCCGCGCGACACCTGCCCGCTCATCTGCTTGATAATCGCCAGCTGAGCCGCGAACACCTGCCCGCTCATCTGCTTGATAATCGCCATCTGAGCCTGTGACACCTGCCCGATCATCTGCTTGATAATCGCCAGCTGAGCCACTCGACACCTGCCCGCTCATCTGCTTGATAATCGCCAGCTGAGCCGGGCGAACCCTGCCCGATCATCTGCTTGATAATCGCCAGCTGAGCCGTGCGACACCTGCCCGCTCATCTGCTTGATAATCGCCAGCTGAGCCGTGTGACACTGCCCGATCATCTGCTTGATAATCGCCAGCTGAGCCACGTGACACCTGCCCGCTCATCTGCTTGATAATCGCCAGCTGAGCCGGGCGACCCTGCCCGCTCATCTGCTTGATAATCGCCAGCTGAGCCCGTGACACCTGCCCGCTCATCTGCTTGATAATCGCCAGCTGAGCCTGCGACACCTGCCCGCTCATCTGCTTGATAATCGCCAGCTGAGCCGTGTGACACCTGCCCGATCATCTGCTTGATAATCGCCAGCTGAGCCACGCGACACCTGCCCGCTCATCTGCTTGATAATCGCCAGCTGAGCCGTGTGACACCTGCCCGCTCATCTGCTTGATAATCGCCAGCTGAGCCACTCGACACCTGCCTGCTCATCTGCTTGATAATCGCCAGCTGAGCCGCGACACCTGCCCGATCATCTGCTTGATAATCGCCAGCCTGAGCCCCCTTTCCGCCGACACCTGCCCGATCATCTGCTTGATAATCGCCAGCTGAGCCGTGTGACACCTGCCCGCTCATCTGCTTGATAATCGCCAGCTGAGCCGCGCGACACCTGCCCGCTCATCTGCTTGATAATCGCCAGCTGAGCCGCGGACACCTGCCCGCTCATCTGCTTGATAATCGCCATCTGAGCCGTGTGACACCTGCCCGATCATCTGCTTGATAATCGCCAGCTGAGCCACTCGACACCTGCCCGCTCATCTGCTTGATAATCGCCAGCTGAGCCTCGCGACACCTGCCCGATCATCTGCTTGATAATCGCCAGCTGAGCCCCTCGAACCTGCCCGCTCATCTGCTTGATAATCGCCAGCTGAGCGACGTGACACCTGCCCGCTCATCTGCTTGATAATCGCCAGCTGAGCCGTGTGACACCTGCCCGATCATCTGCTTGATAATCGCCAGCTGAGCCACTCGACACCTGCCCGCTCATCTGCTTGATAATCGCCAGCTGAGCCTCGCGACACCTGCCCGATCATCTGCTTGATAATCGCCAGCTGAGCCGTGTGACACCTGCCCGCTCATCTGCTTGATAATCGCCAGCTGAGCCGCGCGACACCTGCCCGCTCATCTGCTTGATAATCGCCAGCTGAGCCGCGAGACACCTGCCCGCTCATCTGCTTGATAATCGCCAGCTGAGCCTTGTGACACCTGCCCGATCATCTGCTTGATAATCGCCAGCTGAGCGACGGCGACACCTGCCCGCTCATCTGCTTGATAATCGCCAGCTGAGCCTTGTGACACCTGCCCGATCATCTGCTTGATAATCGCCAGCTGAGCCACGTGACACCTGCCCGCTCATCTGCTTGATAATCGCCAGCTGAGCCGGGTGACACCTGCCCGCTCATCTGCTTGATAATCGCCAGCTGAGCCGGGCGACACCTGCCCGCTCATCTGCTTGATAATCGCCAGCTGAGCCGGGCGACACCCTGCCCGCTCATCTGCTTGATAATCGCCAGCTGAGCCGGGCGAACCCTGCCCGCTCATCTGCTTGATAATCGCCAGCTGAGCCGTGTGACACTTGCCCGATCATCTGCTTGATAATCGCCAGCTGAGCCACGTGACACCTGCCCGATCATCTGCTTGATAATCGCCAGCTGAGCCGGCGAACCCTGCCGCTCATCTGCTTGATAATCGCCAGCTGAGCCGGGCGAACCCTGCCGCTCATCTGCTTGATAATCGCCAGCTGAGCCGTGTGACACCTGCCCGATCATCTGCTTGATAATCGCCAGCTGAGCCACGTGACACCTGCCCGATCATCTGCTTGATAATCGCCAGCTGAGCCGGGCGAACCCTGCCCGCTCATCTGCTTGATAATCGCCAGCTGAGCCGTGTGACACTGCCCGATCATCTGCTTGATAATCGCCAGCTGAGCCACGTGACACCTGCCCGATCATCTGCTTGATAATCGCCAGCTGAGCCGGGCGACACCTGCCCGCTCATCTGCTTGATAATCGCCAGCTGAGCCGCTCGACACCTGCCCGCTCATCTGCTTGATAATCGCCAGCTGAGCCTGTGACACCTGCCCGATCATCTGCTTGATAATCGCCAGCTGAGCCACGTGACACCTGCCCGCTCATCTGCTTGATAATCGCCAGCTGAGCCGTGACACCTGCCCGCTCATCTGCTTGATAATCGCCAGCTGAGCCGCGCGACACTGCCCGCTCATCTGCTTGATAATCGCCAGCTGAGCCACGTGACACCTGCCCGCTCATCTGCTTGATAATCGCCAGCTGAGCCTCGCGACACCTGCCCGATCATCTGCTTGATAATCGCCAGCTGAGCCGTGTGACACCTGCCCGCTCATCTGCTTGATAATCGCCAGCTGAGCCACGCGACAACCTGCCTGCTCATCTGCTTGATAATCGCCAGCTGAGCCGCGAGACACCTGCCCGCTCATCTGCTTGATAATCGCCATCTGAGCCGTGTGACACCTGCCCGATCATCTGCTTGATAATCGCCAGCTGAGCCACTCGACACCTGCCTGCTCATCTGCTTGATAATCGCCAGCTGAGCCGCGCGACACCTGCCCGCTCATCTGCTTGATAATCGCCAGCTGAGCCCTCGAAACCTGCCCGCTCATCTGCTTGATAATCGCCAGCTGAGCGACGTGACACCTGCCCGCTCATCTGCTTGATAATCGCCATCTGAGCCGTGTGACACCTGCCCGATCATCTGCTTGATAATCGCCAGCTGAGCCACGCGACACCTGCCTGCTCATCTGCTTGATAATCGCCAGCTGAGCCTCGTGACACCTGCCCGATCATCTGCTTGATAATCGCCAGCTGAGCCCGTGTGACACCTGCCGCTCATCTGCTTGATAATCGCCAGCTGAGCCGTGTGACACCTGCCCGATCATCTGCTTGATAATCGCCAGCTGAGCCGACGCGACACCTGCCCGCTCATCTGCTTGATAATCGCCAGCTGAGCCGTGTGACACTGCCCGATCATCTGCTTGATAATCGCCAGCTGAGCCGTGACACCTGCCCGATCATCTGCTTGATAATCGCCAGCTGAGCGGGACCCTGCCCGCTCATCTGCTTGATAATCGCCAGCTGAGCCGGGCGACACCCTGCCCGCTCATCTGCTTGATAATCGCCAGCTGAGCCGTGTGACACCTGCCCGATCATCTGCTTGATAATCGCCAGCTGAGCCACGTGACACCTGCCCGATCATCTGCTTGATAATCGCCAGCTGAGCCGGGCGACACCTGCCCGCTCATCTGCTTGATAATCGCCAGCTGAGCCGTGTGAACCTGCCCGATCATCTGCTTGATAATCGCCAGCTGAGCCGTGACACCTGCCCGATCATCTGCTTGATAATCGCCAGCTGAGCGACGCGACACCTCCCCGCTCATCAGCTTGATAATCGCTCTGAGCCTTGTGCACCCGCCCGATCATCTGCTTGATAATCGCCAGCGAGCGACGTGTGACACCTTCCCATTCTTCTGCTTGATAATCGCCATCTTGCCTTGTGACACCTGCCCGATCATCTGCTGATAATCGCCAGCTGGAGCCGGTGACACCTGCCCGCTCATCTGCTGATAATCGCCAGCTGAGCGCGCGACACACCTGCCCGCTCATCTGCTGGATAATCACCCTTCTGAGCCGTTGGACACCTGCCGATCATCTGCGATAATCTCGAAATGAGCCAGTGACACTGCCCGACATCTGCTTGAAATCGCCAGCGGAGCCGTCATCTGCTTGATAATCGCCAGCTGAGCCGGGCGAACCCTGCCCGCTCATCTGCTTGATAATCGCCAGCTGAGCCCCGCGACACCTGCCCGCTCATCTGCTTGATAATCGCCAGCTGAGCCCCGCGACACCTGCCCGCTCATCTGCTTGATAATCGCCAGCTGAGCCGTGTGACACCTGCCCGATCATCTGCTTGATAATCGCCAGCTGACCACGCGACACCTGCCCGCTCATCTGCTTGATAATCGCCAGCTGAGCCGTGTGACACCTGCCCGATCATCTGCTTGATAATCGCCAGCTGAGCCCTCGACACCTGCCCGCTCATCTGCTTGATAATCGCCAGCTGAGCCGCGTGACACCTGCTGCCCGATCATCTGCTTGATAATCGCCAGCTGAGCCGGGCGAACCCTGCCCGCTCATCTGCTTGATAATCGCCAGCTGAGCCGTGTGACACTGCCCGATCATCTGCTTGATAATCGCCAGCTGAGCCGCGTGAACCTGCCCGCTCATCTGCTTGATAATCGCCAGCTGAGCCGGTGACACCTGCCCGCTCATCTGCTTGATAATCGCCAGCTGAGCGACGTGACACCTGCCCGCTCATCTGCTTGATAATCGCCAGCTGAGCCGTGTGACACCTGCCCGATCATCTGCTTGATAATCGCCAGCTGAGCCACTCGACACCTGCCCGCTCATCTGCTTGATAATCGCCAGCTGAGCCTCGCGACACCTGCCCGCTCATCTGCTTGATAATCGCCAGCTGAGCCGTGTGACACCTGCCCGCTCATCTGCTTGATAATCGCCAGCTGAGCCGCTCGCGACCTGCCCGATCATCTGCTTGATAATCGCCAGCTGAGCCTGTGCACCTGCCCGCTCATCTGCTTGATAATCGCCAGCTGAGCCGGCGAGACACCTGCCCGCTCATCTGCTTGATAATCGCCAGCTGAGCCGTGTGACACCTGCCCGATCATCTGCTTGATAATCGCCAGCTGAGCCACTCGACACCTGCCGCTCATCTGCTTGATAATCGCCAGCTGAGCCTGCGACACCTGCCCGATCATCTGCTTGATAATCGCCAGCTGAGCCCCTCGACACCTGCCCGCTCATCTGCTTGATAATCGCCAGCTGAGCGCGTGACACCTGCCCGCTCATCTGCTTGATAATCGCCATCTGAGCCGTGTGACACCTGCCCGATCATCTGCTTGATAATCGCCAGCTGAGCCACTCGACACCTGCCCGCTCATCTGCTTGATAATCGCCAGCTGAGCCTCGCGACACCTGCCCGCTCATCTGCTTGATAATCGCCAGCTGAGCCGTGTGACCCTGCCCGCTCATCTGCTTGATAATCGCCAGCTGAGCCGCGCGACACCTGCCTGCTCATCTGCTTGATAATCGCCAGCTGAGCCTTGTGACACCTGCCCGATCATCTGCTTGATAATCGCCAGCTGAGCGCACGACAGCCTGCCCGCTCATCTGCTTGATAATCGCCATCTGAGCCTTGTGACACCGCCCGATCATCTGCTTGATAATCGCCAGCTGAGCCACGTGACACCTGCCTGCTCATCTGCTTGATAATCGCCAGCTGAGTCGCGTGACACCTGCCCGATCATCTGCTTGATAATCGCCAGCTGAGCCGGGCGAACCCTGCCCGCTCCTCTGCTTGATAATCGCCAGCTGAGCCGGGCGAACCCTGCCCGCTCATCTGCTTGATAATCGCCAGCTGAGCCGGGCGAACCCTGCCCGCTCATCTGCTTGATAATCGCCATCTGAGCCGTGTGACACCTGCCCGATCATCTGCTTGATAATCGCCAGCTGAGCCACGTGACACCTGCCCGCTCATCTGCTTGATAATCGCCAGCTGAGCCGGGCGAACCCTGCCCGCTCATCTGCTTGATAATCGCCAGCTGAGCCCGCGACACTGCCCGCTCATCTGCTTGATAATCGCCAGCTGAGCCGCGCGACACCTGCCCGCTCATCTGCTTGATAATCGCCAGCTGAGCCGTGTGACACCTGCCCGATCATCTGCTTGATAATCGCCAGCTGAGCCACGCGACACCTGCCCGCTCATCTGCTTGATAATCGCCATCTGAGCCGTGTGACACCTGCCCGATCATCTGCTTGATAATCGCCAGCTGAGCCACTCGACACCTGCCCGCTCATCTGCTTGATAATCGCCAGCTGAGCCTCGCGACACCTGCCCGATCATCTGCTTGATAATCGCCAGCTGAGCCGCGTGACACCTGCCCGATCATCTGCTTGATAATCGCCAGCTGAGCCGTGTGACACCTGCCCGCTCATCTGCTTGATAATCGCCAGCTGAGCCGCGCGACACCTGCCCGCTCATCTGCTTGATAATCGCCAGCTGAGCCCTGCGACACCTGCCCGCTCATCTGCTTGATAATCGCCAGCTGAGCCGTGTGACACCTGCCCGATCATCTGCTTGATAATCGCCAGCTGAGCCACTCGACACCTGCCCGCTCATCTGCTTGATAATCGCCAGCTGAGCCTCGCGACACCTGCCCGATCATCTGCTTGATAATCGCCAGCTGAGCCCCTCGAACCTGCCCGCTCATCTGCTTGATAATCGCCAGCTGAGCGACGTGACACCTTCCCGCTCATCTGCTTGATAATCGCCATCTGAGCCGTGTGACACCTGCCCGATCATCTGCTTGATAATCGCCAGCTGAGCCACTCGACACCTGCCCGCTCATCTGCTTGATAATCGCCAGCTGAGCCTCGCGACACCTGCCCGATCATCTGCTTGATAATCGCCAGCTGAGCCGTGTGACACCTGCCCGCTCATCTGCTTGATAATCGCCAGCTGAGCCGCGCGACACCTGCCCGCTCATCTGCTTGATAATCGCCAGCTGAGCCGCGCGACACCTGCCCGCTCATCTGCTTGATAATCGCCATCTGAGCCTTGTGACACCTGCCCGATCATCTGCTTGATAATCGCCAGCTGAGCGACGCGACACCTGCCCGCTCATCTGCTTGATAATCGCCATCTGAGCTTGTGACACCTGCCCGATCATCTGCTTGATAATCGCCAGCTGAGCCACGTGACACCTGCCTGCTCATCTGCTTGATAATCGCCAGCTGAGCCGTGTGACACCTGCCCGATCATCTGCTTGATAATCGCCAGCTGAGCCGGGCGAACCCTGCCCGCTCATCTGCTTGATAATCGCCAGCTGAGCCGGGCGAACCCTGCCCGCTCATCTGCTTGATAATCGCCAGCTGAGCCGGGCGACACCTGCCCGCTCATCTGCTTGATAATCGCCAGCTGAGCCGTGTGACACTTGCCCGATCATCTGCTTGATAATCGCCAGCTGAGCCACGTGACACCTGCCCGATCATCTGCTTGATAATCGCCAGCTGAGCCGGCGAACCCTGCCCGCTCATCTGCTTGATAATCGCCAGCTGAGCCGCGCGACACTGCCCGCTCATCTGCTTGATAATCGCCAGCTGAGCCGTGTGACCGCTGCCGCTCATCTGCTTGATAATCGCCAGCTGAGCCACGTGACACCTGCCCGATCATCTGCTTGATAATCGCCAGCTGAGCCGGGCGACACCTGCCCGCTCATCTGCTTGATAATCGCCATCTGAGCCGTGTGACGCTTGCCCGATCATCTGCTTGATAATCGCCAGCTGAGCCACGTGACACCTGCCCGATCATCTGCTTGATAATCGCCAGCTGAGCCGGCGAACCCTGCCCGCTCATCTGCTTGATAATCGCCAGCTGAGCCGTGACACCTTCCCGCTCATCTGCTTGATAATCGCCAGCTGAGCCTTGTGACACCTGCCCGATCATCTGCTTGATAATCGCCAGCTGAGCCACGTGACACCTGCCCGCTCATCTGCTTGATAATCGCCAGCTGAGCCGGGCGACACCCTGCCCGCTCATCTGCTTGATAATCGCCAGCTGAGCCCTCGGACACCTGCCCGCTCATCTGCTTGATAATCGCCAGCTGAGCCCGCGTGACACCTGCCCGATCATCTGCTTGATAATCGCCAGCTGAGCCTCGCGACACCTGCCCGCTCATCTGCTTGATAATCGCCAGCTGAGCCGTGTGACACCTGCCCGCTCATCTGCTTGATAATCGCCAGCTGAGCCGTGCGACACCTGCCCGCTCATCTGCTTGATAATCGCCAGCTGAGCCGCGAGACACCTGCCTGCTCATCTGCTTGATAATCGCCAGCTGAGCCTTGTGACACCTGCCCGATCATCTGCTTGATAATCGCCAGCTGAGCCACTCGACACCTGCCCGCTCATCTGCTTGATAATCGCCAGCTGAGCCTCGCGACACCTGCCCGATCATCTGCTTGATAATCGCCAGTGAGCCGTCGAACCTGCCCGCTCATCTGCTTGATAATCGCCAGCTGAGCGACGTGACACCTTCCCGCTCATCTGCTTGATAATCGCCATCTGAGCCGTGTGACACCTGCCCGATCATCTGCTTGATAATCGCCAGCTGAGCCACTCGACACCTGCCTGCTCATCTGCTTGATAATCGCCAGCTGAGCCTCGCGACACCTGCCCGATCATCTGCTTGATAATCGCCAGCTGAGCCGTGTGACACCTGCCCGCTCATCTGCTTGATAATCGCCAGCTGAGCCGCGTGACACCTGCCCGATCATCTGCTTGATAATCGCCAGCTGAGCGACGCGACACCTGCCCCTCATCTGCTTGATAATCGCCAGCTGAGCCTTGTGACACCTGCCCGATCATCTGCTTGATAATCGCCAGCTGAGCCACGTGACACCTGCCCGATCATCTGCTTGATAATCGCCAGCTGAGCCGGCGACACCCTGCCCGCTCATCTGCTTGATAATCGCCAGCTGAGCCGTGCGACCCTGCCCGCTCATCTGCTTGATAATCGCCAGCTGAGCCGTGTGACACTTGCCCGATCATCTGCTTGATAATCGCCAGCTGAGCCACGTGACACCTGCCCGATCATCTGCTTGATAATCGCCAGCTGAGCCGGGCGAACCCTGCCCGCTCATCTGCTTGATAATCGCCATCTGAGCCGTGTGACCTGCCCGATCATCTGCTTGATAATCGCCAGCTGAGCCACGTGACACCTGCCCGCTCATCTGCTTGATAATCGCCAGCTGAGCCGGGCGACCCTGCCCGCTCATCTGCTTGATAATCGCCAGCTGAGCCGCGAGACACCTGCCCGCTCATCTGCTTGATAATCGCCAGCTGAGCCTGTGACACCTGCCCGCTCATCTGCTTGATAATCGCCAGCTGAGCGACGTGGACACCTGCCCGCTCATCTGCTTGATAATCGCCAGCTGAGCCGTGTGACACCTGCCCGATCATCTGCTTGATAATCGCCAGCTGAGCCACGTGACACCTGCCCGCTCATCTGCTTGATAATCGCCAGCTGAGCGGCGTGACACCTGCCCGCTCATCTGCTTGATAATCGCCAGCTGAGCCGGGCGACACCTGCCCGCTCATCTGCTTGATAATCGCCAGCTGAGCCGTGCGACACCCTGCCCGCTCATCTGCTTGATAATCGCCAGCTGAGCCGTGTGACACCTGCCCGATCATCTGCTTGATAATCGCCAGCTGAGCCACGTGACACCTGCCCGATCATCTGCTTGATAATCGCCAGCTGAGCCG
>NW_020868143.1:0-12427 GCF_003369695.1 Bos indicus x Bos taurus
CTGAGCCGTGTGACACCTGCCCGATCATCTGCTTGATAATCGCCAGCTGAGCCACGCGACACCTGCCCGATCATCTGCTTGATAATCGCCAGCTGAGCCGTGTGACACCTGCCCGCTCATCTGCTTGATAATCGCCAGCTGAGCCGCGTGACACCTGCCCGCTCATCTGCTTGATAATCGCCAGCTGAGCCTTGACACCTGCCCGATCATCTGCTTGATAATCGCCAGCTGAGCGACGCGACACCTTCCCGCTCATCTGCTTGATAATCGCCATCTGAGCCTGTGACACCTGCCCGATCATCTGCTTGATAATCGCCAGCTGAGCCACGTGACACCTGCCCGCTCATCTGCTTGATAATCGCCAGCTGAGCCGCGTGACACCTGCCCGATCATCTGCTTGATAATCGCCAGCTGAGCCGGGCGACACCTGCCCGCTCATCTGCTTGATAATCGCCAGCTGAGCCGTGCGAACCCTGCCCGCTCATCTGCTTGATAATCGCCAGCTGAGCCGGGCGACACCTGCCCGCTCATCTGCTTGATAATCGCCAGCTGAGCCGTGTGACACCTGCCCGATCATCTGCTTGATAATCGCCAGCTGAGCCACGTGACACCTGCCCGATCATCTGCTTGATAATCGCCAGCTGAGCCGGCGAACCTGCCCGCTCATCTGCTTGATAATCGCCAGCTGAGCCGGGCGACACCTGCCCGCTCATCTGCTTGATAATCGCCAGCTGAGCCGTGTGACCCTGCCCCGATCATCTGCTTGATAATCGCCAGCTGAGCCACGTGACACCTGCCCGATCATCTGCTTGATAATCGCCAGCTGAGCCGTGACACCTGCCCGATCATCTGCTTGATAATCGCCAGAGCGGTGGATGCCCGCTCATCTGCTTGATAATCGCCAGCTGAGCCTCGCGACACCTGCCCGATCATCTGCTTGATAATCGCCAGCTGAGCCGTGTGAACACCTGCCCGCTCATCTGCTTGATAATCGCCAGCTGAGCCGCGACACCTGCCCGCTCATCTGCTTGATAATCGCCAGCTGAGCCTGTGACACCTGCCCGTCATCTGCTTGATAATCGCCAGCTGAGCCACGCGACACCTGCCTGCTCATCTGCTTGATAATCGCCAGCTGAGCCGCGACACCTGCCCGATCATCTGCTTGATAATCGCCAGCTGAGCCGTCGACACCTGCCCGCTCATCTGCTTGATAATCGCCAGCTGAGCCCCGCGACACCTGCGCTCATCTGCTTGATAATCGCCAGCTGAGCCGGGACACCTGCCGCTCATCTGCTTGATAATCGCCAGCTGAGCCGCTGACACCTGCCCGATCATCTGCTTGATAATCGCCAGCTGAGCGGCGACACCTGCCCGCTCATCTGCTTGATAATCGCCAGCTGAGCCGTGTGACACCTGCCCGCTCATCTGCTTGATAATCGCCAGCTGAGCCACGTGACCCTGCCCGCTCATCTGCTTGATAATCGCCAGCTGAGCCGCTGACACCTGCCCGATCATCTGCTTGATAATCGCCAGCTGAGCGGGCGAACCCTGCCCTGCTCATCTGCTTGATAATCGCCAGCTGAGCCGGGCGAACCCTGCCCGCTCATCTGCTTGATAATCGCCAGCTGAGCCGGGCGACACCCTGCCCGCTCATCTGCTTGATAATCGCCAGCTGAGCCGTGTGACACTTGCCCGATCATCTGCTTGATAATCGCCAGCTGAGCCACGTGACACCTGCCCGATCATCTGCTTGATAATCGCCAGCTGAGCCGGGCGAACCCTGCCCGCTCATCTGCTTGATAATCGCCAGCTGAGCCGGCGAACCCTGCCCGCTCATCCTGCTTGATAATCGCCAGCTGAGCCGTGTGACCCTTGCCCGATCATCTGCTTGATAATCGCCAGCTGAGCCACGTGACACCTGCCCGCTCATCTGCTTGATAATCGCCAAGATGCGCGGGCGAACCTGCCCGCTCATCTGCTTTGATAATCGCATCTGAGCCGCCGTTACAGCCTTGCCCGAGGCATCATGCTTGATAATCGCCATCCTGAGCTTTCGTGACACCCTGCCCCGATCAGCTGCTTGGATAATCGCCAAGCTGAGCGACGTTGACACCTTACCCCTTCATTTAGCTTTGAGAATCGCCACTCTGAGCCTTGCTGACCACCCAGGCCGATCATCTGCTTGATAATCGCCAGCTGAGCGACGTGACACCTTCCCCATTCTTCTGCTTGATTATCGCCATCTGAGCCTTGTGACACCTGCCCGATCATTCTGCTTGATAATCGCCAGCTGAGCCGTGTGACACCTGCCCGCTCATCTGCTTGATAATCGCCAGCTGAGCCGCGCGACACCTGCCCGCTCATCTGCTTGATAATCACCCTCTGAGCCGTGTGACACCTGCCCGATCATCTGCTTGATAATCTCGAAATGAGCCACGTGACACCTGCCCGATCATCTGCTTGATAATCGCCAGCTGAGCCGGGCGAACCCTGCCCGCTCCTCTGCTTGATAATCGCCAGCTGAGCCCCGCGACACCTGCCCGCTCATCTGTTTGATAATCGCCAGCTGAGCCCCGCGACACCTGCCCGCTCACCTGCTTGGTGATCGCCAGAGGAGCCGTGTGTCACCTGCCCGATCATCTGCTTGATAATCGCCAGCTGAGACACGCGACACCTTCCCGCTCATCTGCTTGATAATCGCCATCTGAGCCGTGTGACACCTGCCCGATCATCTGCTTGATAATCGGCAGCAGAGTCCCTCGACACCTGCCCGCTCATCTGCTTGATAATCGCCAGCTGAGCCGGGCGAAACCCTGCCCGCTCATCTGATTGATAATCGCCATCTGAGCCGTGTGACGCTTGCCGATCATCTGCTTGATAATCGCCAGCTGAGCCACGTGACACCTGCCCGATCATCTGCTTGATAATCGCCAGCTGAGCCGGCCGAACCCTGCCCGCTCCTCTGCTTGATAATCGCCAGGTGAGCGACGTGACACCTTCTCGTTCTCTGCTTGATAATCGCTATCTGAGCCGTGTGACACCTGCCCGATCATCTGCTTGATAATCGCCAGCTGAGCCACTCGACACCTGCCTGCTCATCTGCTTGATAATCGCAGCTGAGCCTCGCGACACCTGCCCGATCATCTGCTTGATAATCGCCAGCTGAGCCTCGCGACCACTGCCCGATCATCTTCTTGATAATCGCCAGCTGAGCCGTGTGAACCCTGCCCGCTCATCTTTCTTGATAATCGCCAGCTGAGCCTCGCGAGCACCTGCCCGATCCATCTGCCTTGATAATCGCCATCTGAGCCCGTGTGACACCTGCCCGCTCATCTGCTTGATAATCGACGTCTAGAGCCGCGAGACACGTCCTGCCTAATCGGCTTGATATCGCAAATCTGAGCGCGAGACACCTGCCTGCTCATCTGCTTGATAATCGCCAGCTGAGCCTTGTGACACCTGCCCGATCATCTGCTTGATAATCGCCAGCTGAGCGACGCGACACCTTCCCGCTCATCTGCTTGATAATCGCCATCTGAGCCTTGTGACACCTGCCCGATCATCTGCTTGATAATCGCCAGCTGAGCCGTGACACCTGCCGCTCATCTGCTTGATAATCGCCAGCTGAGCCGCATGACACCTGCCCGCTCATCTGCTTGATAATCGCCAGCTGAGCCGTGTGAACCTGCCCGCTCATCTGCTTGATAATCGCCAGCTGAGCCGGGCGAACCTGCCCGCTCATCTGCTTGATAATCGCCAGCTGAGCCGGGCGAACCCTGCCCGCTCATCTGCTTGATAATCGCCATCTGAGCCGTGTGACACCTGCCCGATCATCTGCTTGATAATCGCCAGCTGAGCCACGTGACACCTGCCCGATCATCTGCTTGATAATCGCCAGCTGAGCCGGGCGACACCTGCCCGCTCATCTGCTTGATAATCGCCAGCTGAGCCGGGCGAACCCTGCCCGCTCATCTGCTTGATAATCGCCAGCTGAGCCGTGTGACACCTGCCCGATCATCTGCTTGATAATCGCCAGCTGAGCCGTGACACCTGCCCGATCATCTGCTTGATAATCGCCAGCTGAGCCGGGCGAACCCTGCCCGCTCATCTGCTTGATAATCGCCAGCTGAGCCGTGTGACACTTGCCCGCTCATCTGCTTGATAATCGCCAGCTGAGCCACGTGACACCTGCCCGATCATCTGCTTGATAATCGCCAGCTGAGCCACGCGACACCTTCCCGGCTCATCTGCTTGATAATCGCCAGCTGAGCCGCTGTGACACCTGCCCGATCATCTGCTTGATAATCGCCAGCTGAGCGACGTGACACCTTCCCATCATCTGCTTGATAATCGCCTCTGAGCCCGTGACACCTGCCCGATCATCTGCTTGATAATCGCCAGCTGAGCCGTGTGACACCTGCCCGCTCATCTGCTTGATAATCGCCAGCTGAGCCGCGCGACACTGCCCGCTCATCTGCTTGATAATCGCCTCTGAGCCGTGTGACACCTGCCCGATCATCTGCTTGATAATCGCCAGCTGAGCCACGTGACACCTGCCCGATCATCTGCTTGATAATCGCCAGCTGAGCCGGGCGAACCCTGCCCGCTCATCTGCTTGATAATCGCCAGCTGAGCCGCGACACCTGCCCGCTCATCTGCTTGATAATCGCCAGCTGAGCCGTGACACCTGCCCGCTCATCTGCTTGATAATCGCCAGCTGAGCCGTGTGACACCTGCCCGATCATCTGCTTGATAATCGCCAGCTGAGCCACGCGACACCTGCCCGCTCATCTGCTTGATAATCGCCAGCTGAGCCGTGTGACACCTGCCCGATCATCTGCTTGATAATCGCCAGCTGAGCCCTCGACACCTGCCCGCTCATCTGCTTGATAATCGCCAGCTGAGCCGGGCGAACCCTGCCCGCTCATCTGCTTGATAATCGCCATCTGAGCCGTGTGACACCTGCCGATCATCTGCTTGATAATCGCCAGCTGAGCCACGTGACACCTGCCGATCATCTGCTTGATAATCGCCAGCTGAGCCGGCGAACCCTGCCCGCTCATCTGCTTGATAATCGCCAGCTGAGCGACGTGACACCTGCCCGCTCATCTGCTTGATAATCGCCAGCTGAGCCGTGTGACACCTGCCCGATCATCTGCTTGATAATCGCCAGCTGAGCCACTCGACACCTGCCCGCTCATCTGCTTGATAATCGCCAGCTGAGCCTCGCGACACCTGCCCGATCATCTGCTTGATAATCGCCAGCTGAGCCGTGTGACACCTGCCCGCTCATCTGCTTGATAATCGCCAGCTGAGCCGTGTGACACCTGCCCGCTCATCTGCTTGATAATCGCCAGCTGAGCCTCGCGACACCTGCCCGCTCATCTGCTTGATAATCGCCAGCTGAGCCCCGCGACACCTGCCCGCTCATCTGCTTGATAATCGCCAGCTGAGCCGACGTGACACCTGCCCGCTCATCTGCTTGATAATCGCCAGCTGAGCCGTGTGACACCTGCCCGATCATCTGCTTGATAATCGCCAGCTGAGCCGTCGACACCTGCCCTCATCTGCTTGATAATCGCCAGCTGAGCCTCGCGACACCTGCCCGCTCATCTGCTTGATAATCGCCAGCTGAGCCGCGCGACACCTGCCCGCTCATCTGCTTGATAATCGCCAGCTGAGCCGCGTGACACCTGCCCGCTCATCTGCTTGATAATCGCCATCTGAGCCTTGTGACACTGCCCGATCATCTGCTTGATAATCGCCAGCTGAGCCACGCGACACCTGCCCGCTCATCTGCTTGATAATCGCCAGCTGAGCCTCGTGACACCTGCCCGATCATCTGCTTGATAATCGCCAGCTGAGCCCCTCGACACCTGCCCGCTCATCTGCTTGATAATCGCCAGCTGAGCGACGTGACACCTGCCCGCTCATCTGCTTGATAATCGCCAGCTGAGCCGTGTGACACCTGCCCGATCATCTGCTTGATAATCGCCAGCTGAGCCCTCGCGACACCTGCCCGCTCATCTGCTTGATAATCGCCAGCTGAGCCTGTGACACCTGCCCGCTCATCTGCTTGATAATCGCCAGCTGAGCCGCGCGACACCTGCCTGCTCATCTGCTTGATAATCGCCAGCTGAGCCGCGAGACACCTGCCCGCTCATCTGCTTGATAATCGCCAGCTGAGCCGTGTGACACCTGCCCGATCATCTGCTTGATAATCGCCAGCTGAGCGACGCGACACCTGCCCGCTCATCTGCTTGATAATCGCCAGCTGAGCCTGTGACACCGCCCGATCATCTGCTTGATAATCGCCAGCTGAGCCACGTGACACCTGCCCGCTCATCTGCTTGATAATCGCCAGCTGAGCCGTGTGACACCTGCCCGATCATCTGCTTGATAATCGCCAGCTGAGCCGGGCGAACCCTGCCCGCTCATCTGCTTGATAATCGCCAGCTGAGCCGGGCGACACCTGCCCGCTCATCTGCTTGATAATCGCCAGCTGAGCCGGGCGACACCTGCCCGCTCATCTGCTTGATAATCGCCATCTGAGCCGTGTGACACTTGCCCGATCATCTGCTTGATAATCGCCAGCTGAGCCACGTGACACCTGCCCGATCATCTGCTTGATAATCGCCAGCTGAGCCCGGCGACACCCTGCCCGCTCATCTGCTTGATAATCGCCAGCTGAGCCGGGCGAACCTGCCCGCTCATCTGCTTGATAATCGCCAGCTGAGCCGTGTGACACCTGCCCGATCATCTGCTTGATAATCGCCAGCTGAGCCACTGACACCTGCCCGCTCATCTGCTTGATAATCGCCAGCTGAGCCGGGCGAACCCTGCCCGCTCATCTGCTTGATAATCGCCAGCTGAGCCCGCGACACCTGCCCGCTCATCTGCTTGATAATCGCCAGCTGAGCCGTGTGACACCTGCCCGATCATCTGCTTGATAATCGCCAGCTGAGCCGTGTGACACCTGCCCGCTCATCTGCTTGATAATCGCCAGCTGAGCCGTGTGACACCTGCCCGATCATCTGCTTGATAATCGCCAGCTGAGCCACGTGACACCTGCCCGATCATCTGCTTGATAATCGCCAGCTGAGCCGCGACACCTGCCCGATCATCTGCTTGATAATCGCCAGCTGAGCCGGCGACACCTGCCCGCTCATCTGCTTGATAATCGCCAGCTGAGCCGCGCGACACCTGCCCGCTCATCTGCTTGATAATCGCCAGCTGAGCCGTGTGACACCTGCCCGATCATCTGCTTGATAATCGCCAGCTGAGCCACGCGACACCTGCCCGCTCATCTGCTTGATAATCGCCAGCTGA
The DNA here is from genome assembly GCF_003369695.1 of Bos indicus x Bos taurus. Taxonomy (NCBI): domain Eukaryota; kingdom Metazoa; phylum Chordata; class Mammalia; order Artiodactyla; family Bovidae; genus Bos; species Bos indicus x Bos taurus. Next base: position 7,330 of record NW_020868143.1, read on the forward strand.
GCCTCGTGACACTGCCCGCTCATCTGCTTGATAATCGCCAGCTGAGCCCTCGAACCTGCCCCTCATCTGCTTGATAATCGCCAGCTGAGCGACGTGACACCTCCCGCTCATCTGCTTGATAATCGCCAGCTGAGCCGTGTGACACCTGCCCGATCATCTGCTTGATAATCGCCAGCTGAGCCACTGACACCTGCCCGCTCATCTGCTTGATAATCGCCAGCTGAGCCTCGCGACACCTGCCCGCTCATCTGCTTGATAATCGCCAGCTGAGCCCGCGACACCTGCCCGCTCATCTGCTTGATAATCGCCAGCTGAGCCGCGTGACCCTGCCCGCTCATCTGCTTGATAATCGCCAGCTGAGCCGTGTGACACCTGCCCGCTCATCTGCTTGATAATCGCCAGCTGAGCCACGTGACACCTGCCGCCTCATCTGCTTGATAATCGCCAGCTGAGCCGCGTGACACCTGCCCGATCATCTGCTTGATAATCGCCAGCTGAGCCGTGTGACACCCTGCCCGATCATCTGCTTGATAATCGCCAGCTGAGCCGGGCGAACCCTGCCCGCTCATCTGCTTGATAATCGCCAGCTGAGCCGGGCGACACCTGCCCGCTCATCTGCTTGATAATCGCCAGCTGAGCCGTGTGACACTGCCCGATCATCTGCTTGATAATCGCCAGCTGAGCCACGTGACACCTGCCCGATCATCTGCTTGATAATCGCCAGCTGAGCCGGGTGAACCCTGCCCGCTCATCTGCTTGATAATCGCCAGCTGAGCCCCGCGACACCTGCCCGCTCATCTGCTTGATAATCGCCAGCTGAGCCCGTGACACCTGCCCGCTCATCTGCTTGATAATCGCCAGCTGAGCCGTGTGACACCTGCCCGATCATCTGCTTGATAATCGCCAGCTGAGCCGCGACACCTGCCCGCTCATCTGCTTGATAATCGCCAGCTGAGCCGTGTGACACCTGCCCGATCATCTGCTTGATAATCGCCAGCTGAGCCTCGACACCTGCCCGCTCATCTGCTTGATAATCGCCAGCTGAGCCGGGCGACACCCTGCCCGCTCATCTGCTTGATAATCGCCAGCTGAGCCGTGTGACACCTGCCCGATCATCTGCTTGATAATCGCCAGCTGAGCCACGTGACACCTGCCCGCTCATCTGCTTGATAATCGCCAGCTGAGCCGGGCGAACCCTGCCCGCTCATCTGCTTGATAATCGCCAGCTGAGCCACGTGACACCTGCCCGATCATCTGCTTGATAATCGCCAGCTGAGCCGTGTGACACCTGCCCGATCATCTGCTTGATAATCGCCAGCTGAGCCACTCGACACTGCCCATCATCTGCTTGATAATCGCCAGCTGAGCCGCGCGACACCTGCCCGCTCATCTGCTTGATAATCGCCAGCTGAGCCTGTGACACCTGCCCGATCATCTGCTTGATAATCGCCAGCTGAGCCGTGTGACACCTGCCCGCTCATCTGCTTGATAATCGCCAGCTGAGCGCGTGACACCTGCCCGCTCATCTGCTTGATAATCGCCAGCTGAGCCTGTGACACCTGCCCGATCATCTGCTTGATAATCGCCAGCTGAGCCACTGACACCTGCCCGCTCATCTGCTTGATAATCGCCAGCTGAGCCTCGCGACACCTGCCCGCTCATCTGCTTGATAATCGCCAGCTGAGCCGTCGACACCTGCCCGCTCATCTGCTTGATAATCGCCAGCTGAGCCGACGTGACACCTCCCGATCATCTGCTTGATAATCGCCAGCTGAGCCGTGTGACACCTGCCCGATCATCTGCTTGATAATCGCCAGCTGAGCCACTCGACACCTGCCCGCTCATCTGCTTGATAATCGCCAGCTGAGCCTCGCGACACCTGCCCGATCATCTGCTTGATAATCGCCAGCTGAGCCGTGTGACACCTGCCCCTCATCTGCTTGATAATCGCCAGCTGAGCCGCGAGACACCTGCCCGCTCATCTGCTTGATAATCGCCATCTGAGCCGTGTGACACCTGCCCGATCATCTGCTTGATAATCGCCAGCTGAGCCACGCGACACCTGCCCGCTCATCTGCTTGATAATCGCCAGCTGAGCCGGGTGACACCTGCCCGCTCATCTGCTTGATAATCGCCAGCTGAGCCGCGTGACACCTGCCCGCTCATCTGCTTGATAATCGCCAGCTGAGCCGCGTGACACCTGCCCGCTCATCTGCTTGATAATCGCCAGCTGAGCCGTGTGCACCTGCCCGCTCATCTGCTTGATAATCGCCAGCTGAGCCGCTCGACACCTGCCCGCTCATCTGCTTGATAATCGCCAGCTGAGCCGTGTGACACTGCCCGATCATCTGCTTGATAATCGCCAGCTGAGCCGCGCGACACCTGCCCGCTCATCTGCTTGATAATCGCCAGCTGAGCCTTGTGACACCTGCCCGATCATCTGCTTGATAATCGCCAGCTGAGCGACGTGACACCTGCCATTCATCTGCTTGATAATCGCCAGCTGAGCCTTGTGACACCTGCCCGATCATCTGCTTGATAATCGCCAGCTGAGCCGTGTGACACCTGCCCGCTCATCTGCTTGATAATCGCCAGCTGAGCCGCGCGACCCTGCCCGCTCATCTGCTTGATAATCGCCAGCTGAGCCGTGTGACACCTGCCCGATCATCTGCTTGATAATCGCCATGAGCCACGTGACACCTGCCCGATCATCTGCTTGATAATCGCCAGCTGAGCCGGCGAACCCTGCCCGCTCATCTGCTTGATAATCGCCAGCTGAGCCCCGCGACACCTGCCCGCTCATCTGCTTGATAATCGCCAGCTGAGCCCCGCGACACCTGCCCGATCATCTGCTTGATAATCGCCAGCTGAGCCGTGTGACACCTGCCCGATCATCTGCTTGATAATCGCCAGCTGAGCCACGCGACACCTGCCCGCTCATCTGCTTGATAATCGCCATCTGAGCCGTGTGACACCTGCCCGATCATCTGCTTGATAATCGCCAGCTGAGCCCTCGACACCTGCCGCTCATCTGCTTGATAATCGCCAGCTGAGCCGGGCGAAACCCTGCCCGCTCATCTGCTTGATAATCGCCAGCTGAGCCGTGTGACACTTGCCCGATCATCTGCTTGATAATCGCCAGCTGAGCCACGTGACACCTGCCCGCTCATCTGCTTGATAATCGCCAGCTGAGCCGCGAACCCTGCCCGCTCATCTGCTTGATAATCGCCACTGAGCCGCTCGACACCTGCCCGCTCATCTGCTTGATAATCGCCAGCTGAGCCGTGACACCTGCCCGCTCATCTGCTTGATAATCGCCAGCTGAGCCGTGTGACACCTGCCCGATCATCTGCTTGATAATCGCCAGCTGAGCCGTCGACACCTGCCCGCTCATCTGCTTGATAATCGCCAGCTGAGCCGCGCGACACCTGCCCGATCATCTGCTTGATAATCGCCAGCTGAGCCCCGTGACACCTGCCCGCTCATCTGCTTGATAATCGCCAGCTGAGCCCCGCGACACTTCCCGATCATCTGCTTGATAATCGCCAGCTGAGCCCGTGACACCTGCCCGCTCATCTGCTTGATAATCGCCAGCTGAGCCGTGTGACACCTGCCCGCTCATCTGCTTGATAATCGCCAGCTGAGCCGCGCGACACCTGCCCGCTCATCTGCTTGATAATCGCCAGCTGAGCCGCGTGACACCTGCCCGCTCATCTGCTTGATAATCGCCAGCTGAGCCGGGCGAACCTGCCCGCTCATCTGCTTGATAATCGCCAGCTGAGCCGTGTGACACCTGCCCGATCATCTGCTTGATAATCGCCAGCTGAGCCACGTGACACCTGCCCGATCATCTGCTTGATAATCGCCAGCTGAGCCGGGCGAACCCTGCCCGCTCATCTGCTTGATAATCGCCATCTGAGCCGTGTGACCCTGCCCGATCATCTGCTTGATAATCGCCAGCTGAGCCACGTGACACCTGCCCGCTCATCTGCTTGATAATCGCCAGCTGAGCCGGGTGAACCCTGCCCGCTCATCTGCTTGATAATCGCCAGCTGAGCGCTCGACACCTGCCGCTCATCTGCTTGATAATCGCCAGCTGAGCCTGTGACACCTGCCCGATCATCTGCTTGATAATCGCCAGCTGAGCCGTGTGACACCTGCCCGCTCATCTGCTTGATAATCGCCAGCTGAGCCGCGCGACACCTGCCCGCTCATCTGCTTGATAATCGCCAGCTGAGCCGTGTGACACCTGCCCGATCATCTGCTTGATAATCGCTCGCTGAGCCACGTGACACCTGCCCGCTCATCTGCTTGATAATCGCCAGCTGAGCCGTGCGAACCTGCCCGCTCATCTGCTTGATAATCGCCAGCTGAGCCACGTGACACCTGCCCGATCATCTGCTTGATAATCGCCAGCTGAGCCACGGCGAACACCTGCCCGCTCATCTGCTTGATAATCGCCAGCTGAGCCGTCGACACCTGCCCGCTCATCTGCTTGATAATCGCCAGCTGAGCCGTGGACACCTGCCGCTCATCTGCTTGATAATCGCCAGCTGAGCCGTGTGACACCTGCCCGCTCATCTGCTTGATAATCGCCAGCTGAGCCGTGTGACACCTGCCCGCTCATCTGCTTGATAATCGCCAGCTGAGCACGACACCTGCCGCTCATCTGCTTGATAATCGCCAGCTGAGCCCCGTGACACCTGCCCGATCATCTGCTTGATAATCGCCAGCTGAGCCCCGCGACACCTGCCCGCTCATCTGCTTGATAATCGCCAGCTGAGCCCCGCGACACCTGCCCGCTCATCTGCTTGATAATCGCCAGCTGAGCCGTGTGACACCTGCCCGCTCATCTGCTTGATAATCGCCAGCTGAGCCGCTGACACCTGCCCGCTCATCTGCTTGATAATCGCCAGCTGAGCCCGGGACACCCTGCCCGCTCATCTGCTTGATAATCGCCAGCTGAGCCGTGTGACACTGCCCGATCATCTGCTTGATAATCGCCAGCTGAGCCCACGTGACACCTGCCCGCTCATCTGCTTGATAATCGCCAGCTGAGCCGGGCGACCCTGCCCGCTCATCTGCTTGATAATCGCCA